>NC_056737.1:933358576-933508576 GCF_019279795.1 Protopterus annectens
TCAAAGAGCTGTTTCTGGATGCTTATACTGGTGAAGAAATAAAGTCTGATACTTCATTCTGTTAGTTATGTAGTGACTTGGAAAAATAATTTAATGGAGGTGTAAGAAGATGATGCTTGTAAAATTGCTTTTCAACTGTCCTGTGGCTATGAAATACCCACCTGTAGTTTTTAATAAACAAGAGATCCACTTTAAACAGTCCTCCACGAATTTGTACCTAAAGATGCACTCATCCTTTGACAAGCATGTCTTATCACACAAATTCCTATAGCAGTGTCTCAAAAGAAGGTCCCATGGTATCTGGCCCATTGTATAATGTGCAATGACCACATTTTGCTTGACAGAGAGAAGTTTCTTTCGTGTATCAATCTGCCCCTGTACAGTATGGAAGTTCTTAAACAGTGGCAGATGCCTGATTGATAAGATAACATTGTAATACATGACATTCTTGCACATGAAAAGAAACAACGTGGAAATGAAAGTGTATAACTTAAAATATTAGTCAGGTAAAGTAGGAAAACTGATAAAGTGAAATCTAGTGTAAAAATAAACAGAATGAGAGAATCATGAAGTCGACAGAAGCATAGAGCAGTTGGAATTCATACTAGGCACAACTGTGAGAACAGGATGAAGAAGTGTCTTGCATTTAATATTTTATAAGCTACGGGAGAAAGAATGATGGTACAAAGAAGTACAAAAGTAGAAAGACAGGTGTTTTTAAAAGAATTTCACATGTTGAATAGCAACATAAAATCAGTTGCACCAATAAGTAGGTCTTGCCTGTTACCAGGAAATGAAAAAAGTACATACAGTGAAGTCTAAAAATCCATCAGAAATATCTAAAGAAAAACAGAGCTGCAGCACACAGGAATGCAGCCCTGATTCTGACCTAGAAGACCAATCTATCATTAGCAATCCCCTACCCTGAGGAGGTGGCTATGAGGTGTTAAGCATCAGAATTCTGCTAACTCATCCAATCAGGGAGGAGGGCATGGAAAGACCAGCTACAGCAACAAACCACGGTGGAGAATATGGGCTTAAATAAGGAGAATATATTGGCAGTTTGTTGGCAGACAAAGATCCATATTGGCATCACTGCACATCATTGCACATAGGGTGTGGGGTATGACTGTGGAGGCATAACAAAAAGCCTGACCCCCCCCCCCCATTGATGCTAGCTTGGCTTGGCTTAAAAATGGAATCATCGAGACAAGAGTACAAGTCATACTATTGCATCAAATGCTGACAATTAGTAAGCAAAAATGTTGAATGTAAACAATGCAAGCTTCAATGAATGATATGTCTGAAAATAATTTTGAAGCTCTAAGGCTAAAGGGCACAGAAAAGAAAACTGGTTGCAGATGTTTGGCATATTTCGGTCACCACGTAAAGCTAATGGTTTTAAAATGGTTTTAAAGCTGCTGTCATGTAAATACAAAAATAAGCATAAGATCCTTTTCCAAATCATACCACTTAAAGAAGAAAATTCAAGTTTGAAAAGTTTAAATCTAAATAAGTTAATTTGCCTAATTTTCTATGCCGTTTCATATGTGGAAAGCTATGAATAGTGATACTCTTGTATGCATTTACTGACAAATACACATAGTCACAGAAACGTTTAATATTTATACAGCCACAGGAGTAATGTTCTTCATAGCTGTTCTGACTTATTTACAGACCTAGGGAGATTGTCAAGAGAATATCATATATAAATAAATCTTATTTGTTCACTAGGTAAGAAGGCTAGTCTATGTACCTTTCTCAGCTATGTGCTAAGCTCAAAGTGGACAGTTACTCTGAAATAAAACAAATACAGAACTATAACACAGATATGTTTCCAACAAAGAATATAGAGAAGGGCAAGGATGGACAACAGCCCACAGTGCCAAATGAATAAGGCCAATAAAACTAAAATGTTTTGGGAAAGGTTACGTTTAGTATCCAAGTAAGTCATGGAGGACAGACAGAGTTAAAAGGATGAGGGGAAGAGATTTACCCAACAGAGATGGGGCTGAGGCAAAGAGGAATACATAATATAGCAAGGATATGATAGTAAAGAAGCACCGACTTAAAGTCCTGAAAGCAGCTAAAAGCAGAATATGAGTAGATTAAATAAGAAGACAATGAAAATGGCATGCTGTCTATCTAGCAGAAGTAACTCATATTATAGTTAAAAGAAAAATAAATGTCTCAATTGCAATTCTAGCAAAACTTATCATGGAATGTAGAATAGTTCAGGATAGTGTAGCAGAACTTACAAAATAATCCAGAAGAGGCAAGAACAGCATGGCAAAATAAAAGGGAAAAGGAAGGATCCCAATATATAATAGTAGAATAAATGAACTGAGATAAATCTAGTACCCAAGTAAACCACCAAATCTAGAACATTTAGGATTTATGTATGAGAATTTTTACATATGCATTTCATGTTTAGCAGATTGCAATATGTTTCAACGGGTTAATAATAAATGCTGGAGATGTATTGATTGTATATTAGGATATCGAAAATGCATATTTGATCCTGGACAGAACTAGGATATTTTAAATACACATTGGGGAATCTTGTCAAAATGCAGTGGCAAACTGGAATTTTAATTAATACAAAGAATGATAATGCTTTGTTGTAACTAGGTTTTATAGTCTCGAATGTATCAAAAGTCTTTGCTGAGTTTGATTCCAAAAGCAGCAAAAAGGGATTATACAAAAGTGGAAAGGAAGACTAAAACCTACAAGGCAGAACATAGTTAAAGTAATGGATGAAATATCAGGCATAAAAAGTAAAAATTTGCTTGGCAAAGTCCATAAAGAAATACTTGAATAACGGACTGTCATGGCTGTGGATAGGCTGGTGAGGATTTAGCTATACAATTAGAAACCTAAAGGGCCAAATAGAATCCAGCAAGTAAAATTCAGCAGGTTTAACATTACCAAGTAAAGGAAGAAAAGTAAAAGAATTAATAAATTTGTGTTGAAAGCAACAGAATCTTTACACTGGAATTAATAAGCGTTACCTGAATGTGACTTGTTGATGAAGAACAATGGGAAATTTTAGACTTGAAATATTTAAACATAAGATGCAAAATGATACGTTATCTTTCAAATTATGTATAAACAGTTTATTGATATGAAAATAAAGCTATGGGATTAAGAAAATGAACTAAACTACCTACAAGAAATTCTATGTCATGTAGAAGATACCAAGAAACAGCTTCAGTAGTTAAAACTTTGCATATCTCCCTGTTGATATGCTGGCACTCAAAATACCGAGTGTTGGCAAGCCAAAAAAAATAGACCAAAAATACAGGAGAAGAGTGAACCTTATAATTGCTCATCTCCTTTAAACCTCTTTTTGCAGGGAAGCCCCCCTGCCTTCCACACCCCCGAACACACACACACACAAATATATATATATAGGTCTACCTGAGAACACTGACGGATCAAAACGCAGATGACGAGAACACCGACACTGGAAGACTGACAGCGGAAATAACCAACAGTTCGAAATCCCAACGCTGAAAACACCAACATGCGAAACGAGTGCGACTCTGTCAGTATTCGATAGTGATAGACTTTAGGGTTAGGGTGTGGGTAAGGTAAGTATGCAATAGTAACAGACTTTAGGGTTTGGGTGCAGGTAAGGTAAGTGTGCGATAGTAATGGACTTTAGGGTTAGGGTGCAGGTAAGGTAAGTGTGCAATAGTGACGGACCTTAGCATTAGGGTTTGGGTTAAGGTTAGTGCATAGATAGTTGTGTATGTAAGGTTTAGTGTAGGTTTGTAAGGTTTTTGGTGTGTTTGTGTTGTGTGTGTGTGAGTCAGTGTTATGGTGTTCAGTAATGTGGACTGTTGGTATTGTGTGGTTTCGGTGTTTTGGTGTCGGCATTTTAGCTGTTGGGTTTGTGGTGTATCTGCATAGTGTAGGGGATCCATAGATATATATATATATATATATATATATATATATATATATATATATATATATATATATATATATACACATACATATGTGTATATATATATATATATATATATATATACATATATATATATATATATATATATATATATATGTATATATGTATGTATATATATATATATATATATATAGATATATATATATATATATATATATATATATATATATATATATATATATATACCAACTCCAAGATTGCCATACCTCGGAGAAAAGGGAACATTCTGACAAATGGCATCTCAGATTTAGTATATCAATGTCCAATCTTTCAACCACTCGGTCTGCATTTTGGGACTAACTCTAGTGGGTCCAGACATTTCAAATGGTTACCTATTTGCGGGTCTACGTCAAATATTTGAACTTCCAAAATGTCAAATACCATATGGTCAAGACCATATGGTCAATATTTGGAAGTTCGAATATCAAATAAAAAAAAAAAATACACAAACTGTGTGAGCTGCACCCCCCACACCCCCCTTACTTAAATATACCAACTCCGAGACCGCACTTCAGTGCAGAAAAGGGAAATTCTCCCATTCTGCACCATATGGCACCGTTAAAAATCAACCTTTGAACACTTGAAATATCGAACATATGGTCTCGACCATATAACGTTCAACATTTTAAGCGTTCGAATAATTGACATAGACCCCTATTTGCATTCTCTTTCTTTCAATGGATTATCTAACAGTTGAATTCTGATATCCTTGTAGTCTTCCACATTCATAATTAGGAGTAAAGCTGGTTCAGTTTAATTGGAGACACTTTATTGAAGGTTTTCTCATCAGGCAGTCCCATATGTCCTCAGCAGCCTAGTAAATCAGAGTATTTTGTGAATTAATTCAGTTTTTACAGTTTGCTAAAGGAATCTATCATTCATATTTTATATTCATGTCAGTAACTTTTGACCCACTGGCTTGACTTAGTGACATGAGTATATTGCTCGGCAGCTATCTCAGTGTCTTATCATGTTCTGTTTGAGTCTGCCTGTACAGAAAAGTGGGTCTATATCACTTCAGCAAAGTGACAGTTCAGTGAATGGCATTTCATCAGAAATGCTATTCATCGAATTCTGCTTATGTGGGTGCAGCACCCCCCCCATCCCCCTGCTAATTATATATAACAACTCCGAGATCACACTACAATGAGAAAATGGCAATTTTCCAGATCCTCACTGTACCGCGATCTCAATATGATCAATTCGACGAAGGGCATGTTCCATGTAAGTGAACCAAAAATGCTGTTCACTGAATTGATTTTCCACTGAAGTGATACAGACCCAAAAATATTAAAAAGATCATTTATTATTTGTCAAAATACCCTGATATTGAAAATCATCCATCAGACATAACAAAGTGAGTTTGGTAACAGAATGCTTTGCTTTGTGCCTTCCAGCCCACTTTCTTCTTCAAGGCATTGTCTGATAGGCCTGAGGGTCTGGGGAGGGGTGAGGCAGTGTTAGGCCAGGCAACTGGCTTTGATGCAGCTCTAAAATACACCAAAACCAAATACATGGAGACACAAGACTGTGTAAATGCCCTTTTCTCTTCATCTTATTCACAAACTACCTCAGCTCTGCAACCATACAAGCCACAACTGTCCAATACAGTGATGATGCTACCCTTATATGCTCTGCCCCCTCACCCCATGAACTTCAATTAAAAATGCAATCGTCCTTCCAAAGCATAGAAAAATACCTATCAGAACATCAACTAATTCTCAACCCAAACAAAACCAAATTAATAATCTTCAAAAACAAAAAATCCAAACTTTGTCATGCCCCTCTGTCAATTCACTCCTCTATGGAACAAATATAGAACCCACAACCCGTACCAAACTCATAGGGGTCACTACTGACGAGAATCTAACTTTTGAAAAACATGTTTCTATTACAATCAAAAAAGTGCACATCAAGCTTAGCACTTTACACAGGGCCACTCCATTTCTTACCCACAATGCCAGGCTAGCCTCTGTCCGTTCTCACCTGCTTTCCTCCCTCCTCTACGGATCTTACATTCTCACCAACCTTCACAAACCTGACCTAAATAACCTAGCATCTTGCTATCACAAAATTGCCATGTTTGCCTTGAATGTCCCGCACAGGACTGTACTGTACTCTCTCAACTAAAATGGCTAGAACTCCCCAACCTACTAGCTCCCAACCAACTTTCAATGGTCCGCAAGTTAATTCACCAACCATCTAACTGTCCTGCCCTCTCCAGTCTTGTCCTACCCAGTCAAAACCCCAGAACCCTCAGATCCTCCAACAAACTTATGCTAAAGGTCACCCAATCCTGCAACTATCATGGGGACTGTCTTTATTGCAATAAAATTACCAAACTTTGGAATACTCTCCCTCCTGCAATCACTAAAAATCCACACCATGAGGACTTCAAACTACTACTACTACACTGCCTAGCTAACCATTTGCACTGTTCCTGTCTAACTCCAGGCTAAATCCTACTATTCCTCATCCCACCCTTTCCTACACCATAAAAGGATTACATCCTACTACTTCTACTACATTTTCCTTCCTATTAACCCTCCTTTCTTACAGTATTTTGGCACCACTATTAGGTCACTGTATGAAAATAGTAATCTTGGTTGAAACTCAACTTTCTGGTCTAACAATGCTTTTCTGTGTAACATGCTATTTGTATTTATCAAATTTTTCACCTACCTGTACTTAAATTGTTGCAACAAAAGGTGTGTATTTAATTTCTTATAATTTTGTTTACTGTAACTACTGTCACTCAAAGAATACATTGTACATTGGACTATTTATTTACAACTTTTCTCCCCAGGCCTCCGCTGAAAATGGGCTCCTAGCCCAGTCGGACTTTCTCGGTTAACAAATGTAATAAATAAATAAATAAAAACTAAATAGGAAGGGAAGGTAGGTTTGGGATCGGGTAGTTCAAGGAGGCGTGATTAGGACAGGATGTGACAAGGTAGGCAATCAAAGATTTTGTATTCCATGTAGGCAGGATCCCTCACCTTTGTTATTCCAACAAGTGAAGCAGACAAGACCTTCTTCATCCTCCTCACTGCCTGCCCATCAAGGGTCATCAGCAGATAGGGTGGGTGAAGGTCTTGCAGCCCTTACTACACAGTTTCTGCTGTAAGTATGGAAAGCAGTTCCTTTTACTATTGTCATTGGTAAAATTACTTAGAAATAAGTATATGGTGGGGAGCTAGGTAGCACATCCTCTTTGGATAGAGGAAAGAAGGTTATGGTTAGGCTGGCTGAATGCCAAATACGCAAGTAAAATGAGGAGGCAAGCACTCTGGGTGGTCTCTTAAACAGACAACAACAGCAAATAAGCAGGATGGGTGGGAAATACTGTCCAGACGTGGAAAAGAAAGAGCTTAGAGTGGCTTGGAAAATGTTGCATTAGTAACATCAGGTATAGCTGTCAAGCTATCAAATTGGTAGGAAGCTATCCATGGCATATCTGGGGCTTTTAGATCTGGGGAAATAACTTACTTCATACCTATAGCTGCGTAACAAGGCATGACACATGCTTTGAGAGCAATTAACGTATAACAATGGTGAATTGTGTGAGTGCATGTGAATAGGTATAATATATGTTAGGGGGGAGGCAGATTCTAAGAACAGAACGACACAGTAGAAAATAACAAAAATTAATCTGATACATACTAATGCAGTAACTTAACCATTAAAGATTTAAGAGAAAGCAAAGATAGCCTATGTCTTTCTGCAGATACTGCAAAGGTAATGTGTGTGTGTTGGGGGGGTACACAAAGAACTAGAGAACATAATTCTGCATGCTCTAACTACAATGCCTGACATTTTCTATAGGTATACATACTATTTACTCAGAATTTTAAAACAAAGCAGTTTCCAGAAGTTGTTAAATGCACAGTAAAACCAAAAAAATGCCTATAATCTAATAGTTAAAATTAAACTCCTAGTGTAACCGATATTAGTTAGACATAAAAGAGTTGTAAGAGGCTTTCTACATGCAGTAATACCATTTTATTCAAATCCTATTGCACAAAATAAAATTATAGGACACCACAGGAATTTCTTGACTTTTTAACTCTACTCAGTCCCCAGGATTCAATAAATGCCACACTGTGTACTGCTCTGAGTGAACAGACAACACAGATATAACTCGCACCTTCTTCCTACTAATTTTAGTTTTCCTACTAATATTCTTGCAGCTTTAAATATTGACAGGCATTCATAAAGGTTACTACAAAGTGAAGACTACATGTACACAGTGTAATATTTCTGGGTGATTAGAAAGCACAAAAAATGTGATAAGAATGTTCTTGAATACATATCGTGTACACTTAGCATAGGCTTTATTGAATTTGAGTCTTTCTCTCTCTGGCTATGTCTCTTTCTCTCAGAAATAAGAGCTACTTAATCCAGTAAGAACTACTCTGTCTAGAAATACTGAAGAAAATGTTAAATTTTAAGAAATTAATTTCATTTAAAACTTCTGGTTCTTTTTTTCCAATGAAAATGCACAAGGACTTTCCCAACCTATTAGTACAATTATTGAAAGCTACCATGAATGATGAAGTGTAAGGAAAGGGGATTCTTCTCCCTTTTATAGGAACACATATTAATCAAGATAGATTGCATGATCTGCCATCATTTAATCTGTCTGAATGAAAAAGGAAACCCTGTGAGTAATGAGATGTCTAATACGATTGAATAAGCAGGTAGGGCTGCCTTTGTTCACAACATAGGTTATAATTTAGAGGAAGTATTACATAAATATATTAATGAATTCCATTTGTCTGCTAATAAATCATTTTAAAAGAACATCAGAGGCAGATCAAACATTTTATAAGCAGATTTACAGCATGACCTAGTGCACCAACAAAAATACAACTTTTATACATCACTTATTTATATTTTTCTGTTTTTATATGCTTTCACAAATACGAAAAACTGATGCTATCTAT
Source organism: Protopterus annectens (assembly GCF_019279795.1). Lineage (NCBI taxonomy): Eukaryota > Metazoa > Chordata > Ceratodontiformes > Protopteridae > Protopterus > Protopterus annectens. Next base: position 933,367,496 of record NC_056737.1, read on the forward strand.
GACCCTATATAAAAGACAATACAAAAAAATTAGTAATTTATGACTACATTCTAAATGGACTAGGGTGTTATTTGTTTAGTTGAGCATTATATGGATAGACTGTGAGAAGACAATGTATAGCCCACAATCTGCATTCTTCCTCAAGCTTCAACAAGTGAAAACCAACTTGCAGAGCTTGAAGGCAAAACCCTAAGCAATTACTTTTGGCAGGAGATAAGCCCCCTGTGAACTGCCATGAGGGAGACTTTGCCCTCACATCCTTTGATTTTTTGGTCTACTGCTGCACAGCTGTGGGGAAAAGCAAAACCACTTCCAAGGCTGAAAATAGTGGTTACATGTATGTGAAATAAAATAAAACACAGTTAGGGAGTATTCAAACACCACTGATGTCCGTCCCATCTCCATTCTTCCCATATTTGGTAAAATCCTTGAAAAATTACTCTACAATCATCTCACCTATTACAGCTCCCAATATAATCTACTGTCTTCTAAACAGTATGGCATTTGGGCTGGTAGGAGCACTTTTACTGTACTCTGGAACCTTACTGATAACATCCTTCTGGCTATGGACAAAGGCCTCCCCACTGGAGCCATCTTTATTGACTTCTGCAGAGTTTTGATCTGGTTGACCATGACATTCTTTTAGATCACCTAACTGAAATTGCAATCAGTCCAGACTCTTCTCTCTGCATTAAAAATTATCTTTCCAACTGGTACTTCTCTGTGCAGTTTCAAAACACCCTCTCTGCTTCCACCCCTCTTGTTAAAGGAGTCCCTCAGTGCTCCATTCTGGCTCCCCATCTATTTTTCTCTCTTCATTAATAAACTACCACTTGACCTCTGTTACCTCTCTCTCTTACTTTATGCTGATGATGTGGTCTTATTTTACTCAAACCTGACCTCCTCTAGCATACAGCAACTGCTACAAGCTGACTTCCTTTTCTTATCAAATTTGTTAATAACAAAATGCTAATTCTGAACACTTCCAAAACTAAAACAGTGCTGTCTGGTACCTGATCAAAATGGCATAATCACTTCGTATCCATGACCATTCTGACTACCCCATCGATCAAGTCATCTCCTTCAAATACCTGGGTATGTAGCTTGATCCTGCACTTAACTTTCACCTTCTCCTAAAACAAATATGGAAGAAAATAAATTCCCTCCTATCTTTTGATTGTATAAAATCCCTCCCCTCTAGAAACCAACCAGGAATGCTACAGACAAAGGGAAATGCTTTCTATTAGCACAGCTTGAATACAGACTTCCACTGGTTGCAGCAGCAGCATCCAGAAAAAACTCCTTCACCATCCAGTCTATAAACAAATCTATCAACTGTTTCATTACTCTCTCCACTAGAAAGGGCCATCACTGTATCACACTTAATAAATCTAATTGGCTACATATCCAACAGCATGCCAACCTGCTTGTTGGATCCCAACTCTACAAGCTACTCAAAGAACACTCCTGTCCTTCGCTTGACTCGAGCCTATTTGGATGACCCTCCCCAACCTGTTGCAGTCTAATCCACTGCTTGAATGTTCCAGAACCAGACTTCATTGCACTAACCGTGTCTTGCCCATCCTCGGTCCAAAACTCTGATAATGCCTTCCTACTAATCTTTAAGACCTCACTTCATGCTCCTCGTTCCATGTTTATCTTAAAGATCATCTCAAGCCTGAATCAATTCCCAAATGCTTTCCCTCTGGACACCTCATCTATTCCCCGATTCTCCCATTCAACAGTCAGGCGCCTACATCTTGTTTGCATTATTTCCCTACATTAATATGTGACATTTCTTCCACATTGTTTATATTGTATATAGTTAATTTCTGTTTGCCCATGCCTTAACTTTGTTATCCTTTACACTTTGTGCTGTATTCCTTCACTTTTTCAGTCTCTTATTGTTATTATTATTATTATTATTATTATTATTATTACTGATTCATTCTTATCGTCTCACAACATTTTGTTTGTATTTACAGTACTTATCTTTAACTTGCTTGCTACTGTCATTTATATTTGTATTAGATCATTTTTTACACTGGTTACCAAACAGAATAAATAAATGTATTGGCATCACAGATGTAGCACTCAATGAGGGAATTTTCATCAAATGTTAGATCTCCCACACTGCACAAATGTAATCTTGTCTTGGTTATCACAGTTGTTTAAAAGCAAAGGATTTTTAATTACAGCATATGGAGTTTTACTATTTAAATTATAACGGAGGGTACAGAATGTCATTCATGACAGTACTGAGCATCCTATTACATATGGAGCTTTACTATTTAAATTATAACGGAGGGTACGGCACATCATTCATGACAGTACTGAGCATCCTATTATACAGAATATGATTTGCTGAGTATTGGTTTCATTGCTAATACTAAATACACTAAGTACAAGCTCACTCAAAGTTGATGATATGGAAAATGTTCTCCTACTGCTGATGTTTAGTGACTTACTGGAAGTATTCAAGGTCACAGCCTTTGACTTTGCATGTGCATAGATCCTTGTCTGCCTGCAAAGCAATGCTTTTATATTTTTATTTAATTTTACTATGAAATGTAAATTATATTATTTTGATTGTCAGAAACGTAACAATACTGTTGATTGTTGACACCATCTCATGCACCCAGTATAATCTGTATTAATTCAAATGATGGAATAAACCACCACAAACTGCATCCTTAACTTGTAAACACTTATATAATCAAATAAGATACAAAATGATGGGCAAATTTATGCATGATATAAAATGACAATATTTTTACTGCATTCTTAACTAGTAAACATTTGTATAATCAAATAAGACTCGCAATGATGGGCAAATTTATGTATGACAAAAATTAATATAATTTTTACAGTCAATATGGCATCTCAGCATAAAGAGAAGGTAGAATGAAAGTGGAACCCAGAAATGGCCACAACTCATGAAAGCAGGACAACAGGGGGGAAATTCAATGATCATACACAGATAATGGAAGAATATGGGTTGGAGAAAGGGGACAGGTTTGTTCTTGCACAGTTAAAAGGTAAATATAGGAAGATCCAAGATAAAGCCACAGAGGGGATTAAGATAATGCCATGGGATAAATGGTCGGAAGTTAAAAAGGATAGAGCCAGACTGGTGTAAAAGGAAATGTGAAGTAAAAAACACAGGCATTAAGTAAGAAAGTACAGAAGAGTTCAGAAAAAAAGTGGCAGTGCTGTTCAGTCAGGGAGATTTGGTGTGAATATGGAAAAGTGTAGGAATGCTTTTTAGATGGTTTAGTATTAAGAAACAGCAACTCGGAATAACTTATGGATGGTACCAGGCACCAGATAAGTTATTCAGGGAAAGGAAACTAGGGCACAATTGTTGGTGATGTGGTAAGGAAGTAGCAGGTACCATGCATGTGTTCTGGGGTTGTAAAAGATCACAAATATACTGGGCATAATTTTTGACTGAGATGTGAAAGATTTCTGAAGCATACTCTAACAAGACCGGTGCACCTGGTCGCTAGTTACATATAATAAGGCAAAATCTATCAGTAGAAGGATTAAGAAGGCTATTTGGATAGGGAGCAGTGTTGTGAAAATGCAACTGGCCAGATAATGGAAACAACCTATATCTTCCCCATACAGTTGTATTCATTGAATTTAATTGGTCATTCACAGGATATTGATGAAATTTCAAGTTACTAACAATCAAGATGTCAAGGTATATGGTAGACTAAACCTATTCCACTGCTTGACCGTTCTTGCTCTTACTAAATTGTCTAACTGAAAATTGAACATACCCAGAGTCTTTGTTATATGAATATGAGCAGATCCTGCACTCACCTGATATCTCTCACTCTCACACTCCCTCTCTAATTAGATTGAACCCTAATAGAATCTCCTTTTTCAACTATCGTTCCCTTATAAACAGTTGTGTCACCATCCAAAATTAAATAAATGAAAACAGAGTCTTGGGACACGGCCCATCATTTCCCATGAGCTTAGGCTTCAACTCCCTCTGCACTAAAACTCCAACTAGCAACTTGTCTAATTAGACTGAATGTTAATGCAAGAATCAGATTATGTAAATATAAAGCCCCTGAACTCACAGGCTCTCCAATTCCTCCTTTTTTTATTCCTCCACTCCCTCCTTTTTATTACTTTCCTACTTGCTTATTGCATGCAAACACCCTAATTCTATATTTTTATTTGTAATACTTCAATCTTAATTATCTTTACAAAGAAAAGTGTTGCACTGAAATGAAAGACAAAGCAGTAGTGTACCACTCCTGCAATTTAAACATTGTATCACAATATAAATAACTAATTGTTAAGCAACCTGTGATACTGAAATTTTGAACTTCATGGTTTAAAAACTGTATCCGCTTAGCTGAACATTGTACTTTGTGTTGCAAATCATATTAACTTTGAAAATTTGCTGTGCTTCTGTACCTGTATCATGGCAGAAGAGAGTCACAGGACCAGCACACATACCTACTCAACAAACAAAATAAATATACACATAAATAAACAACTTATTATGACAATAATCCAAATAATTTATATGAAATACAACTAAGTGCCATATACAAAATATAAAGTGTTCTATAAAAATATTTTGTATTCAAAACTACTAAACATAAAACATTTAGTTAAACATAAATTAAATACCTACTATGAGCAGTGATGTTAGTAAATCCTATTCACTATACATATCTAGTATAGATGCTCTACCTGCAAATAGCATATTAATCCTTAAGAAATGTTACTGCTACCTAAAAACAATGAGTTAGTCTTATATCACTAACTACAAATTATATTACTTAGCAAAGTGTTTTCCATTGTCTCAAACAACAATATTAAAAGTAATAATGGTTGAAACAATGACAAGTATAACATATATCAGGCTAAAACACAAAAAGAAATGTCAACATTCTCATATCACCAAATATCTGCAACCTAACCTACCAGCAATTATAGCATCATTGCACTAACATATTCTCCAGACAATTGTCACACACCTCGAAATAAAATCTTTTACCCATATTGACCAGTCTTCTATCCCAACAACATCTGAATTCCCCAAACATTAGCATCTCCTACCTGTAACAAACAAAATAATGTATCTTCACTTACTACTGCTATCTTAACATAAAACTAAAAAGTATCATTTTAATACAAATGTCAGATTTTTCAAGCAATACCAATAATTCTACACCTGTTTACTTGCAAGCAACACTGGACTTAAACCCAAAGCCATAAGCCATCAAACGCAACCATATCAACCACCAAACATATTACAAAACATACCAGTACCTTTGGCCGTCTAAATAAAGCTATTTGAATAACAAATTTAATCAAATCCAAGCTTGAATTTAATAACACACTCTTGACATCGTTAGGAGTTATGAAACATCTCACACCAGATATAAGCTTCTTTAGGAATCATTTGCCTATTACAAACATTTTAACAAAGGCAGATAAACACACAGAATAGGATGTTACATACTACAAATAGAATAACACAACCATGATCACTCATCACCTTATCCTCGACAAATGTCAAATTCTCATCCAAGTTGTTACTTCTAATATAGCAGTAAACATTTACTGTGCAATTATGTCAGCTTTGATATAATGCCCACCTCTAGTAACACTTTGCAACTTTTATACATTTAAAAAAAATACATAAAAATTTACACAAAATTACATTCTTATTGTTGACATCAAAATTAATTTCCTTGGTTCTAACTACCCTTGCTGACATCTTGCCAGAAGACAAATCAAAATATTTTGCCTTTGCCTTCTGATACTGCACATTATTGCATATATAGTAACATGAAAATCAACTTAATGAGGATAAATTATGAATAACATAAATAGTGCAAGATGATTTGCATAACATTTTAATGCAAATAATGGGCTTAAAAAAACACAGATTAAAGTTAAGCTTTCTTTGTATGCCACCATAGTGTCATTTTTTTACTTCTGCAAACAAAAAACTTTTGTAAAAAGTGAAGACAATTTGCTGGAGGAAGACATAAACATGTTTACAACTGCCAGAAACTGCACGTCCTGAAAGTCTAACCAGGGAGGGCACAAGTCTCTACATATATAATTCTTACAACATAATGCAGTCCCTATGAATATTTTATCAGTGCTAGCAATATTTAATGCCACATTCATTATATCATGTTAAAAATATTTATAATCAGATATCATTCATCTCCTTGCAACGTACTATCATTTTTTTCTTATTTATGATACACAGATACTGTACAACATAACTATGAAAGTTGATGAGAAAGAAGACTTGAATATTTATGGCTGTCAGCGATACCTATTTTAAGATAAATGGCTGGCAAGTGATGTGTAAATGAGATAAATAAATTATTTCAAAATCTTCCTATGACATTCATAACAAATTATTGGATGACTACTTCCTGCTAAAACTCTGGCATTTCACCTGTAATGAGCCTTAATGCATGAAAATTATTCCTTGTAGTTATCAGTTATATTAATAATTCATCTTTTTTTCCAAAACAGCAATTATACTAAACTGATTTTCTAATGCTGCAGTTTGATAGCCAGAAAAAAAAACACTTGATTTCCACATGTGATGTAAATGTTTTGAAGCAAAGAGCAAATGTGCAAAATGTGATGCTTAATTGTGTGTGTAGTTAAAATCCACAAAACAAAACATTGAACTGCCTAATCAGAGGAGCACATTTCTTAATAAACTAACCACATTGACGGTTAAGTCTCTAATTAGGAATTTCATTTGCAATGGAAATGCAAATGGAAATGACATCACAAAGTGTTTTCTTTCTACCTTTAGAACTGTCAGCACATACATTGAGGTTGCACTGTAAAATCACTGTTCAGGTCTCACCTGCCTGCTTGTACAAAATTCCTGCTAAGATTGAAAATATTTGCTCTTAGAATGACTGTGACTGTAATTTACTTGTCAACAGACCTTAAAAGATGAAACAATGGTCCTGAAAGATAAAGTGAAAGTGCAAATCTACACTTGTATAAAATCCTGCTTATTCTCTGAAATAGGTAAAGTTAAACCGCTAGGGAATGTTTAATCAAGTTATGTGCAACACGGTCAATTTTTACTCTTCATATGACTCATACAAAAATAGAAGTAATAAGATTAAAATAATTTCTGCCTGGTATAAACTCTTTGTATTAAAACATTACTGTAGATATTTTTATGCTCATTGTTAAGAGCTTTTCTTCCCTGGCCTCTGCTGAAAAGGAGCTTTTCTTGCCCAGTCGTACTATACTGGTCAACAAAAATAAATGAACAAACAAGTAATGCATCTACTTAGACTGGGATCTGTCATTTTCCTGCTGCACTCAGTTCTTTCTACTATTATTTATGCTTATACATTTTTTTACATAAATTCACTCGGCATAAAAATCTCATAATTCCGTCTCTTTGTCAATAATGGCCTTGAGCTCATCTTGGCTTCATCCTTCTTTTCTGCATTTATTTTCAATTCTGAAATTATGTTTCTTACCTAAACAATGTTTTTCAAGCTGTTTGACATTTGTAATGTATATGCACATTAGAAAATACTGGATTACTCTTCGTTGGCTGGATTAGTCCCACTAGGCCAGTGTCCTCTTTTCAGGGGAAACCTGAGGTTACACTCATTCTGACTAGGGGAAATTGATCGGGACACCTGGGGAGCTTCCTCTACTCTCTTTTTCAACAAGTGCCATGGGATTATTTACATCCACCTCAGCTACAACCAACTCAGGCATATTAGACCTCAGTTTAATGTCTCATCCAAAAGATGACATGCTCAGGAGTGCAGAACCACACCCCTATGCTGCACTGTAGTGTCAGTATTGTAATATTAATCCAAGTACCTGTCATGGGAATAGATCCCCAACTTTCTAATCTTCCAGCACCAAAGGAAAGTGTGCAACTTGTTGAGTCCCTGACACCTCTTACTTACTAATCACATGTTGTTACAAGATGTCAAATTGTCAGACCTAAACTATTGTATTTTGGTTTTCAGAATTTCATTTAATGAGCATATACAGGCTTGTTTCAGTATTAACTGAAAACCTTAAAAACTTTTATCACTTCCACCTAAATTTATAGCAGACGTCTTGTAAAGATAGTGCTTTATTAAAACACAGAATCCACATATTGACTATTTCATTGCACTTAATACATGTAACCTTTAATGAACTTCCAATAATAATGACTTTTTTTACAATTTATTAGCTATCTATTTCTTTATTCATTCATTTGTTTTCTTATTTGTTAATCTGGGTGACCCTGTTGGGCAAAAACAATTTACAAAGGAAACCCAGGGAGAAAATGTTCTATAAAACTATACAACAGTTAGCTATACAACATATGAAAATATCTGTAAATATGCATACACACACACACACACACACACACACACACACACACACACACACACACACACACATATACATATATATATATATATATATATATATGTGTGTGTGTGTGTGTATAGGCTAATGACCACCAGAGTCTTTAGAAGCCTAGTCATATAATCCAACCCAGTTTTCTCCCCAAATTCCTTGGATGGCTATATGGTGGGGTAGACTAGTAAAGAAGTAGCTAAGGGTTATGAGGGATATGTTAGTTGAGGATTAATTTACTTACTGTTGAACTCTGTCCATCAGACATATGGTGGCCAGACCAGGAGTGAAGTTGTGATTTCCCATCCAATAATCAAGATTTTCTTACATGGTATGGAGATCATTTGAGATACATATCAGTTCCTCCAGCATGTTGTATTTATGTCACAGGCATAGTTCAAGTAGATAGATCTAGTATTTCTGGTGTTGTTTGTCTTTCAGATGTGCAAGAGGTCCACCTTATGTGCTAGACATAGTTCGTCTTTTAGTAACCTGTAGACACAAAGTACAGGCATAGGACCTTAAAGCGATCTGTGTAGGACAGGGTATTCATTCACTAGATTTTCCTGGTGAGCAATCTTTCAGGGTATTCCAACAATAGTTGCAAGTCCTTGGTCATGTACATAACAAAGGGGGCACTGTACTCAATGACTGGTCTGATAAAGGCTGAGTAGAGTGGTACTATAACTTCCTTGGACCTGGATGCCATACTCTTGCTTATGACCTAGGTACATAAAATGATTTTTTTATTATCTTCAATACATGCTGGTTAAACATCTAATTACTGTCTACGTATCTTCCCAGATCTTTAACTACCAGGTCAACTCTTACTCATCATGTTTTACCAATGAGTAATTAGCTTGACTGGAAGATTTCCCTAAGGGCTATTATGCTTTTCTTTGCATTGAGTTTTAATCTATGTCTTTCACCCCACTCATTTATTTGTGTTAGACATTTTTGTAGGATGTTGGTATCAAAGGAGGAATCTATGATAGTTCTCAGTTTACAGTCATCTAAACAGGAATGGGCCTAACATGGAGCCCTGAAGTACTCTGTTGGTGCATGGTCTCTTGGTGGAGGTGGCCTCACCAATCTTAACTTCTTAGGTCCTATCTGTGAACCACCTAACAATCCAATGAGTTGTGTAGGGGTTTATGCCTAATTCTAAGAGTTTTACCAGCAATACCTGAGTGGCGTATTTTATCGAATGCCTTGGCTAGGTTAATGTAGGCGGTATGCATCATTTACTCCTAATACATAGCCTTGTTGACCCTGCTGAAGAAGTCTAGCAGGTTAAGTAGGCAAGACCATTCCTTATCAAAGTCAAACTGGGATGGGTCCAGTGTCTGTAGGTTGCCAATGTCCTTGCTGATCATTTCCATGATAACTCCTTATACTGCTTTGCATATTAGACTTGTAAGACTATTGGGTCTGTAGTTCCCGTGGTCAGTGGGAAGCTATCCTGGTCCCATATATGGCCTTGCTGCTGTTTATTATATCTCTCAGTTTCTTGCTTAGTTTAATCAGAGAGCTCTTGTATCTATGAGTGTTTCTCACTCTGATTTTGGCCATGACTTTTTTCTTTTGCTACATAACCTGTTAAGGTAAGGATTCCACCAGTATGCTTTGTTTTTGTTTTTCGATCTGAGCTTATTTCTGGCAGGTGCTGCAGCCTTAATGTAGCCATTTACATGTTTGCACAGGGTTGCAATAAATAAATATGGATAGGTAGCTGTGTTCTTAGGGTTTGCTGAAGCAGCCATGAATTTTGACAAGCTGTCACTTAATGGGATGCAGTGTGCTTTACGATACTTTCCACCTGTTAAATATTTAGTTGGATTTTCTAGGCTGATTTTTATTTTAAGACAGACAGCTTTGTAGCCTGACCTCATCAATGAAGATGTGAAAATGGAGGGAGGGGTGTATGCAACACTTTCCCATGCTGGTGAGTACCAGGTTCAATAAGTTTGATCCTCTGGATGGAGAAAGCTTTATGCAGTCCAGGATGCTTGTGTTGATAAAGTCCAGGAAGCATTGTGCCTGTGACTTAGAGGAAGTGAATACTTCCCATTCTATAGAGGGGTAGTAAAGTCTGCAGATAAAAATCTCATCTGAGGGCTTTTCTCTGTTTATTTATATATAACTGTAGTTGCACATGAATTATATTGGCACTGTTAGCCTTTATTATAGCTCTCCATTGAAATGTCAGCACTCTCAATGCCAAGTCCTGAAACACCAAAAAAAAAAGTTGAAGATAAAGGAGACGAAAGAATATTGATGATCAATCTTATCCCATAATAAGGATAATGGCACTCTTTTCATATACTAATGATAAAGGCACTCTTATACCATACTACTAATAATGGCATTCTTATCTCATACTGATGATAACGACATACTTATCCCGTACAAATGATAATGTCACTCTTATCCCATACTAATGATAATGTCACTCTTATCCCAAACTAATGACAACTGCACTCTTATCCCATACTAATGATAATGACATTCTTGTCCCATACTAATGATAATGACACTCTTATAACAGCACAATTATCCCATACTAATGATAATGGCATTCTTGTCCCATACTAATGATAATGTCACTCTTATCACATACTAATGATAATAGGTTCATAGGTAGATACTAGGCTATTGGCCCTGGGGCCTATATAAGCCTAGCCAAAGATACCCTGGCTTTTGCCACCCAAGAAAATTATTTTCCTGTGCCTCTGTCGAGCAGAGCCGCAGAAGTGATCCCGGGGGTGAATTTCCTATCTCCCATCCAATCATCAAGATTTTTCTTGAAGAGTGCTAATGAGGAGCTTTGTTTGATATAGATAGGTAGTTTGTTCCAGAGTATGGGAAATCCCTGGGACAGGAATCTATCTCTTCAGCATGTTCTGTTTATTGTGGTGATGAAGTTTAGGTCCCTAGAGCATGTAGCTCGTAGCGATTGGGATTTCTTTAAGTGGAGCATGTCTAAAAGCTCTGGGTTTGACATAGCTTTGTGTGTTAGGCAGAGATCGCCTCTGAGTAGGTGGTATGCAACAGAGTAAAGCTGCAGTTTTTTGAGACGGTCTGCATAGGGCATCTCTTTGAGGCCAGTAATTCTCTTTGTGAGGTATTTCTGTGAGGTATTTCCAGTTGTTGTAGATGTCTTGTGAGGTACATACCAAAAGGGGCATTGTACTCTATCATGGGTCTAATGAGTGATGAGTAGAGGGGAACAATAACCTCTTTTTTCCTGGATGAGAAACCTTTTGTGATGAGGTGTGCCATGTAGAAGGATTTCATGACTACTGTGGCGATATGATTATCAAAGGAGAGACTACTGTCCACCTGTGTCCCAAGGTCTCTTATCACACTTTCGGTGTTAAGTAGACTACCACCTATGTGGTACTTCATGGGTACTGCGTTTTTACCAAAAGGGATGACAATGCACTTTTTGGCATTGAGCTTGAGGCCATGGCTTTGACACCAGGCATCTGTCTCAGTGAGGCCCTTTTGTAGGATGTCCACATCTTTTGGAGTTTTGATTATGGCTCCTAGTTGGCAGGTGTCTACGAACTTCATTTGCCAAAGACCTTCTGTGCTGGCCTGTACTTCAGAGAAGTAGATACCAAACAGGCGAGGACCCAGGACTGAACCCTGTGGTACTCCACTTGTCACTGGTCTGAAGTTGGATTTGGAGTCTGCTACTTTCACAATGTGGGTTCTGTCAGTGAGCCAGTTTGCAACCCATCCTGTGACATAGGGATTTATACCTAGTTTAGTGAGTTTATCTATAATTCCAGAGTGGGGGATGGTGTTGAAAGCCTTGGCGAGATCTAGATAGGTTTTGTGAACCACCTTACCATCATCTACAGCTTTGGTGACTGCTTCAAAGAAGTCAATCAGGTTTAGGAGACATGATCTTCCTTTTACAAACCCAAACTGGGTGGGGTCCTGAGTTTGGAGATTACCAATGTCATTGTTTATAAGTTCCATGATGATACGTTCCATAGCCTTGCAGACTAGGCTTGTTAGGCTAATGGGGCGGTAGTTTCCAGGGTCTGTGGTGGCTCCCCCTTTGTGGAGTGAGATAACTGTCACTGTGTGCCATTCAGTAGGCACATAGCCTGAGGTGAGGCTATGATTGAACATGGTACTTAGGTGGGGTGCCAGTTCGTTCTGTAGTTCATGTAGAGCACAGACTGGGATGTCATCAGGTCCCATGGATGCTGTGTTCTTGGCTTTGGATAGTGTGTTTTTTACCTGTGCAGCCAGGATTACAGGAACTTTGCATTCTTCTGGTATAAAGATGGGCCCTTTAGGGGATGACAGGGGGGTAAAGTTAGCACTGAACCTATCTGTCAGGATGTTGGCAATATCAGTTGGTTCTGTATATTTAGTGCCATTGTGCTGTAACTCAGAGCAGATGTGAGTGTTGCCATTGAGATTCTTGACATAGCTATAGAATGCTTTGTGGTTGTCTTTAGAGTCAGTGGCGATTTTGTTTACATAACTAGCTTTGGAGGATTTTATGAGGGATCTCAGCTTCTTACTGAGGCTGACCAGGGAGTTTCTCCAATCATGGGATTTTACTCTTTTTTGCAACAGTTTCTTTCTTCTGTTGTAGAGTTTGTTTATGGCAGAGGACCACCAGATTGGCTTCCTTTTTTTGGAGGATAGCATCTAGGTTCTGTTAGGGATTGCACGATCCATGCACTTGTGTAAGTGCTTATAAAGTGCATTTGTGTAGGATTCAGCAGTCATACCTCTATTGTCCGTCAGCATGGGTGTCATGAAGTTTACCACTTCTGTCTTAAGAAGCGTGAAGTTGGCTTTGGAGAAATTGTTTACTATGGTTTCCCTAATGGGGGGTGGGGGAGGGATGTGGATGTCTAGGGTGATTAGCTTGTGGTCGGATCTGACCAATGAGGAGTTGACCTCTGGTGTGGAGCTCTGGTTGCCCATGTTGGCAATAATCAGGTCTAGGATATTGCTGCCCCTGGTGGGGGTGTGGATAAGTTGATTCATGGCATTGGAATTTATGAATTCCAGAAAACGTTGAGCACAAGAGTTGGTACATGAGTAGTTTTCCCAGTTAATGGTAGGGTAGTTGAAATCGCCCATTATTAGGGTGTTAGGTTGTACCCTAATATTTTCCAGTGTATTAAGAAATGAGGAGTGGGAATCCTGGAGCATGATGGGGGATCTGTAGCAAGCTACAATTTGGATTGCGGTCTTGCCCAGAGTTAGTTGCACTTGAATAATCTCGGGTGCATTATGCTGAGCAACTAACCTGGAGGTGTAGATATCCTTAATGAATATGGACATGCCTCCGCCTTTAGTGTTTCGGTCCAGGTTAGGTGTCCGAAAGGTGTGGTATGAATTATAGCCTGGTAATGCAGGGGTACTCTCTGGAGCCTTGAATCAGGTCTCTGTCACTGCACAGATGTCGATGTTCTCCATTTTAAGGAGTGCCTCGAGAGAGTGCATTTTGAGGTTTAAGCTTCTAGCATTGAGTAGCAATACCCTCATATTCTTCTTGCCTGTACCTGTTAGGGTGGTAAAGTTGTCATTTGAAGCTTGCCTAAAAAAGGCACTATAGGGGTGGCTAGAGCCTTAGCCAGTATCCGGAATCCCAGGGGCGACAGGTGCAGGCCATCTCTGGCAAAGCATCGTGGCTTGTCGATCATGTCATCCCAGGCAGACAGATACTGGATCCCCTTAGAATTACACCAGAAGCTTAGCCAATTGTTGAAGTCAATCATTTTGTCCTTGTACTGTGGTATCATTCTGGGTGATGGCAGGATGCTACTCAGGGCTAGGGTCATACCTACCTGGGCTACAAGATCGGACAGCTCCTCCATGTCTCTTTTCATGTAGTCCAAGGAGGTACGTCTCAGGTCATTCACACTAACATGGACAATGACAGAGTCATATTTGTACTTGTTGTGGAGTGACCTGAGTGCATGCATTATGTGGCAGATCCTGGCACCTGACAGGCAGCTGACGGCAACTTTCTCCTTGTTTAGCCTGGTGAGTGGAACATCAGTGTGCCTTACTATAGAGTCACCTATGTCTACAGTGTTGGATACGTTGTTATGCCTTATGTGCTGTGGTTGAGTGGCACACTGAGTTTGTGGGCTATGTGTCATTTGGGTTGTGTTGGGGGGTGGAGGTTGCTTGTGTTTCTCCTTTGGAGATCCCTGTTGCTTGGGCAGGTTTTTACCTCCGCGAATGTAGGTGTGTGTTTTGTGTTTCTATGTATGTGTTTTGGTAGTGTAGGTTTTGAGGGACTATGTGCTGAGTGTGGTGTGGTGCAATTGTTTACCTTCTCCTCTTGACTGTCTAGTCCAGTCTTGGGTGAAGAGAGCTTTGCTTCCAGTTTGGCTATATAAGTGCATCTCTCACAGGTTGTAGTGTTGGGTGGTAGGAGGAGAGGGTTGTCTGTGTGCATGAGGCAATTACTGCATTGCCCCAAGATGCCCAGATTCATCAGGTAGACAGGAGAAAACACCGGGAGCTGACCCTTAGACATGCCTGGATAGGTGCTTATTTGTTAAGTACTAGAAACTGTTTTCCTCTAGACAGTGAGGAAAGTTGAGTGCTGTAGTAATTTGTAGCTTATTTAGTGCTTACAATAAGTTCTGAACAAGTGCTGAGCTCAAAGAAACAGACACGTGCTGAAACAAAAAACTGGCTATTTCTAAGAAACAAAATTAAGCTAGAAGGCTTCCCTCCAACACAAAAAGGCTTAGGGGCCTAGAAGCCTACAAATAGTCCTGGACACAGCAAATCTATATCCAGGCTAGACTACCCACATTAAAGGAAAGAAACAAGCTTAGAGATTTTTTTTTTTTTTTTAGTGGAAAGAGAGAAAGGAGTAGCAGAAACTAAGCTGATTGGCCTTCTCAAATGTTCTTCCTGTACTGGGTAGAATGAGGTAATGACACTAGGCTGGGAGGAGGGTCCCAGATCAAATTTACACTAGGGGCGGGCAAATGCAAAGCCACCACCTATAAACACACCATACCAATAGGGAGGGAGGGTGGAAAACAAACTGCAGAAATGTTTCTCACAGCAGAAAAGCAGCAGTGAGCCTTTAAATGAAAGTTTTAAACAGCTAAAGGAGCCTCTAGAAAAAGAGTTTAACTGCAACAAGTTATCAGAAGCAAACAACCCAAACAGATGCTTAATAAAAGTGGACAATTTCCAGTTAATACCTCACACACAGTGAAACTAGCTAGAAAAATATACAGTACACAAAGTGCTATAAATAACAAAGAAATAAAGAACAAAATAAGCAAAAAAACAGGATACTTAATGTTATATATTATAGTTCCGAGTTTGCTCAGTGTCCTTCCTTCGAGTAGCTCAGTGTGAAATGGCAGAAACACTCACAACTTAACTTCTTAGGTAACAGAAAGTTGAAACCTGAGACAACTTTTAAGAAAAAAGCTCAAAAGAACCAATGAGGTGCTTAGTCTAAGCTGTAGTCCAGGTGACCTCAGTCAGCCAATGACCTTAAACAATTCTCTCTCACTGAAATGCCTGATGGCTTTGGCTAAACCAAGATGTCCCTGAATATGTGCTCAGACACACAGCCTCCACAAGCACTAGGCCCAAATACAAGCCTGAATATGGATAATGCTACAGATATCCCCACTACTTAGAAACAAACTGCAGAAATGTTTCTCACAGCATAAAAGCAGCAGTGAGCCTTTAAATGAAAGTTTTAAACAGCTAAAAGAGCCTCTAGAAAAGAGTTTAACTACAACAAGTTATCAGAAACAAACAACCCAACAGATGCTTAATAAAAGTGGACAATTTCCAGTTAATACCTCACACACAGTGAAACTAGCTAGAAAACTATACAGTACACAAAGTGCTATAAATAACAAAGAAATAAAGAAGAAAATAAGCAAAAAAAACAGGCTACTTAATGATATATATTATAGTTCCAAGTTTGCGCAGTGTCCTTCCTTTGATTAGCTCAGTGTGAAATGACAGAAACACACACAACTTAACTTCTTAGGTGACAGAAAGTTGAAACTTGAGACAACCTTTAAGAAAAAAAGGTCAAAAGAGCCAATGAGGTGCTTAGTCTAAGCTGTAGTCCAGGTGACCTCAGTCAGCCAATGACCTTAAACAATTCTCTCTCATTGAAATGCCTGATGGCTTTGGCTAAACCAAGATGGCATTCTTATCTCATACTGATGATAATGACATACTTATCCCGTACAAATTATAATGTCACTCTTATCCCATAGTGGTATAATGGCATTCGTATCCCATACTAAATATAACCGCACTCTTATCATATACTAATGATAATGGTATTCTTATCCCATAGTAAACTCTTATCTCATACTAATGATAATGGCATTCTTATCCCATACTAATGATAATGACACTCTTATCCTGTACTAATGATTAAGGCTCTCTTATTGCATACTAATGATAACAGCATTCTTATTCCATACTAATGATAATGACACTCTTATAACAGCACTCGTATCCCAAACTAAAGATAATGGTATTCTTATCCCATACTAATGATAATGTCACTCTTATCCCATACTAATGATAATGGTATTCTTATCCCATACTAATGATAATGACACTCTTATCCTATACTAATGATTAAGGCTCTCTTATTGCATACTAATGATATCAGCATTCTTTTTCCATACTAATGATAATGACACTCTTATAACAGCACTCTTATCCCAAACTAATGACAATGGCTTTCTTATCCCATACTAATGATAATGGCACTTTTATCCGATATTAATGATAATGGCATTCTTATCCCATACTATAGATAACGACACCCTTATCCCATACTATTGATGATGGCACACATATAACAGCACTCTTATCCCATACTAATGATAACTGCACTCTTATCCCATACTAATGATAATGGCATTCTTATCCCATACTAAAGATAAAGGCACTCTTATCCCATACTAATGATAATAGCACTCTTATCCCATAATAATGATAATGGCACTCTTATCCCATACTAATGATAATGGCACGTCTATCCCGTCTAATTATAATGCCTTTCTTATCCCATACTAAAGATAATGACACTATTATCCCATACTATTAATACAGGCACTCTTATAACAGCACTCTTATCCCAAACTAATGATAATGGCATTCTTACCCCCATACTAATGATAAAGCCACTCCTATCCCATACAAATGATAATGGCACTTCTATCCCATACTAAAGATAAAGGCACTTTTATCCCATAATAATGATAATGATAATGGCACTCTTATCCCATACTAATGACAATGGCATTCTTATCCCATACTAATGATAAAGCCACTCTTATCCCATACAAATGATAATGGCACTCTTATCCCATACTGATGATGACGACACTTTAATCCCATACTAATGATAATGGCATTCTTTTCCCATACTAAAGATAAAGGCACTCTTATCCCATACTAATGATAATAACACTCTTATCCCATACTAATGACAACGGCATTCTTATCCCATACTAATGATAATGACACTCTTATAACAGCACTCTTATCCCAAACTAATGATAATGGCATTCTTACCCCATACTAATGATAATGACACTGTTAACCCATACTAATGATAAAGCCACTCTTATCCCATACAAATGATAATGGCACTTCTATCCCATACTAATGATAATGGCACTCTTATCCCATTCAAATGATATTGGCACTTCTATCCCATACTAATGATTAAGCCACTCATCCCATACTAATGATAATGGCACTCTTATCCCATACTAATGATAAAGGCACTCTTATCCCATACTAATGTTAACGGCATTCTTATCCCCGACTAAAGATAATGACAGTCTTATCCCATACTATTGATAATGGCACTCATATAACAGCACTCTTATCCCATACTAATGATAAAGGCATTCTTCATCACATACTAATGATAATGCCATTCTTATCCCATACTAAAGATAAAGGCACTCTTATCCCATACTAATGATAATGTCATTCTTATCCCATACTAATGATAAAGGCACTCTTATCCCTTATTAATGATAATGTCATTCTTATCCCATACTAATGATAAAGGCACTTTTATTCCATACTAATGATAATGTCACTCTTATCCCATACTAATGATAATGGCATTCTTATCCCATATTAATGATAAAGGCACTCTTATTCCATACTAATAATAATGGTATTTTTATCACATACTAATGATAACGGCATTCTTATCCCATACTAATAATAATAATGACACTCTTATAACATTACTCTTATCCCAAACTAATGATAATGGCATTCTTATTTCATACTAATGCTAAAGGCACTCTTATCCCATACTAATGATAACTGCACTCTTATCCCATACTAATGATAATGGCACTCTTATCCCATACTAATTATAATGGCACTCTTATCATATACTAATGATAATGGCATTCTTATCTGATACTAACATTAATGGCACTCTTATCCCATAATGATGATAATGACACTCTTATCTCATACTAATGATAAATCACTCGTATCCCATACTAATGATAAAGGCACTCTTCTCCCATACTAATGATAATGGCATTCTTATCCCATACTAAAGATAAATGCACTCTTATCATATACTAATGATAATGGCACTCTTATCCCATACTAATGATAATGACACTCTTATCCCATACTAATGATTATGGCTCCCTTATCGCATACTAATGATAATGGCATTCTTATCCCATACTAATGATAACAGCATTCTTATTCCATACTAATGATAATGACACTCTTATCCCATACTAATGATAATGTCACTCTTATCACATACTAATGATAATGTCACTCTTATCACATACTAATGATAATGGCACTCTTATCCCATACTGATGATAATAGTACTCTTATCCCATACTAATGATAATGGCACTCTAATCCCATACTAATGATAATGGCCCTCTTATCCGACACTAATGATAACAGCACTCTTATAATGGCACTATTATCCCATACTAATGATAAAAGCACTCTTATCCTATACTAATGATGATGGCACTCTTATCCCATACTAATGATAATGGCACTGTTATCCCATGCTAACAATAACGGCATTCTTATCCCATACTAATGATAACGGCACTCTTATCCAATCCAAATGATAATGGCACTCTTATCCTATACTAATAATAAAGGCACTCTTGTCCCAAACTAATGATAATGGCATTTTTATCCCATACAAATGATAAAACATTCTTATCCCATAGAAATGATAATGTCACCTTATCCCATAGTAATGATAATAGCATTATTATCCCATAATAATGATAATAACACTATCTCACACTAATCATAACTGCATTCTTATCCCATACTAATGATAAAGGCACTCTTGTCCCAAACTAATGATAATGGCATTCTTATCCCATACTACTGATAACAGCGGTCTTACCTTTTACTAATGATAAATGCACTCTTGTCCCTATCTAATGATAAAGGCACCATTCTTTCATACTATTGATAATGGCACTCTTATCCCATACAAATGATAATGGCACTCTTATCCTACACTAATGATAATGGCATTCTTATCCCATACTAAATATAACAGCATTCTTATCCCATTCTAATGATACTAGCACTCTTATCCCACACTGATAACAGCACTCTTATCCCCTACTAATAATAAAGGCACTCTTGTCCCAAACTAATTATAAAGGCACAATTATCCCATACTAATGATGGTGGCATTCCTATCCCATACTAATGATAAAACCACTCTTACCCCATACTAATAACAATGGCATTCGTATCCCATACCAATCATAATAGCCCTCTTATCCCATACTAATCATAATGACACTCTTATCTCATACTAATGGTAAAGGCATTCTTATCCCATAATAATCCTAATACCACTCTTATCCCGCACTATTGGAAACAGCACTGTTATAACTGCACTATTATCCCATACTAATGAAAACAGCATTCCTATCCCATACTAACGATAACAGCATTCTTATCCCATACTGATGATAAGGGTACTCATCAAATACTAATGATAAAAGCACTCTTATAACATACTAATGATAATGGCATTCTTATCCCATACTAATGATAGCGGCATTCATATCCCATACTAATGATCACTGCACTCTTATCCCATACTAATGATGCTGACAATCTTATCCCACACTAATGATAATGGCACTCTTATCCCATACTAATGGTAATGGCATTCTTATCCCATACTAATCTTAACAGCATTCTTATCCCATACTGATAATAAGGGCACTATTATCACATACTAAAGATATAGGCACTCTTATCCCATACTAATGATAATGGTATTCTTATCCCATAATAATAATAACAGCATTCCTATCCCATACTAATGATAATGTCACTCTTATTCCATACTAATGACAACTGCACTCTTGTCCCATACTAATGATAATGGCATTCTTGTCCCATACTAATGATAATGTCACTTTTATCACATACTAATGATAATGGCACTCTTATCCCATACTAATGATAAAGGCACTCTTATCCCATACTAATGATAATGGCATTTTTATCCCATAATGATGATAATGACACTTTTATCCTATACTAATGATAATGGCACTCTTATCACATACTAATGATAATGACACTCTTATCCCATACTAATGATAAATCACTCTTATCCCATACTAATGATAAAGGCACTCTTCTCCCATACTAATGATAATGGCATTCTTATCCCATACTAAAGATAAACGCACTCTTATCATATACTAATGATAATGGCACTTTTATCCCATACTGATGATAATGGCATTCTTATCCCATAGTAAAGATAAAGGCACTCTTATCCGATAATAATAATAATGACACTCTTATAACAGCACTCTTATCCCATACTAATGATAATGGCATTCTTATCCCATACTAATGATAATGACACTCTTATCCCATACTAATGATTAAGGCTCTCTTATTGCATACTAATGATAATGGCATTCTTATCCCATACTAATGATAATGGCATTCTTATCCCATACTAATGATAATGACACTCTTATCCCATAATAATGATAATGTCACTCTTATCCCATACTAATGATAATGTCACTCATCACATACTAATGATAATGGCACTCATCACATACTAATGATAAAGGCACTCTTATCCCATACTAATGATAACGGCATTCTTATCCCATACTATTGATAATGGCACATCTATCCCATACTAATTATAATGGCTTTCTTATCCCATACTAATGATAATGGCACTCGTATCCCATACTGATGATAATAGTACTCTTATCCCATACTAATGATAACGGCACTCTAATCCCATACTAATGATAATGGCCCTCTTATCCGACACTAATGATAACAGCACTCTTATAATGGCACTATTATCCCATACTAATGATAACAGCACTCTTATCCTATACTAATGATAACGGCACTCTTATCCAATCCAAATGATAATGGCACTCTTATCCTATACTAATAATAAAGTCACTCTTGTCCCAAACTAATGATAATGGCATTTTTATCCCATATGAATGATAAAAACACTCTTATCCCATAGAAATGATAATGTCACCTTATCCCATAGTAATGATAACACTATCTCACACTAATCATAACTGCATTCTTATCCCATACTAATGATAACAGCACTCTTATCCCATTCTAATGATAATGGCATTCTTGTCCCATACTAATGATAATGGCATTCTTATCCCACACTAATGATAATGGCATTCTTATTCCATACTACTGATAACAGCAGTCTTACGTTTTACTAATGATAAATGCACTCTTGTCCCTGTCTAATGATAAAGGCACAAGTATCTCATACTATTGATAAAGGCACTCTTATCCCATACTAATGATAATGGCACTCTTATCCTACACTAATGATAATGGCATTGTTATCCCATACTAAATATAACAGCATTCTTATCCCACTCTAATGATACTAGCACTCTTATCCCACACTGATAACAGCACTCTTATCCCCTACTAATAATAAAGGCACTCTTGTCCCAAACTAATTATAAAGGCACAATTATCCCATACTAATGATGATGGCATTCCTATCCCATACTAATGATAACACCACTCTTATCCCATACTAATAACAATGGCATTCTTATCCCGTACCAATCATAATAGCCCTCTTATCCCATACTAATCATAATGACACTCTTATCTCATACTAATGATAAAGGCATTCTTATCCCATAATAATCCCAATACCACTCTTATCCCGCACTAATGGAAACAGCACTGTTATAATGGCACTATTATCCCATACTAATAATAACAGCATTCTTATCCCATACCAATGATAACCACTCTCTTATCCCATACTAATGGTAATGGCATTCTTATCCCATACTAATGATAATGGCGCTATTATCCCATACTAATGATAATGGCATTCATATCCCATACTAATGATAATGGCACTCTTATGCCATACTAATGATAATGGCATTCTTGTCCCATATTAATGATAATAGAACTCTTATCCCATAATAATTATAACAGCACTCTTATCCATTACTTATGATAAAGGCGCTCTTGTCCCAAACTAATGATAAAGGCATAATTATCCAATACTAATGATAACACCATTCTTATCCCATACTGATAATGGCACTCTTATCCCACACTAATGATAACAGCTTTCTTATAATGGCACTATTATCCCATACTAATGATAAAATCACTCTTATCCCATACTAACGATAATGGCACTCTTATCCAATACTAATAATAAAGGCACTCTTGTCACAAACTAATGATAATGGCATTCTTATCCCATACTAATGTTAACAGCATTCTTATCCCATACTGATGATAAGGGCACTCTTATCACATACTAATGATAATGGCACTCGTATCCCATACTAATAAAAAAAGAACTCTTATCCCAAACTAATGATAACGGCATTCTTATCCCATACTAATGATAACAGCATTCTTATCCCATACTGATGATAAGAGCACTCTTATCACATACTAATGATATAGGAACTCTTTTCCCATACTAATGATAATGGCATTATTATCCCATACTAATTATAAAAGCACTCTTATCCCAAACTAATGATAATGGCACTGTTATCCCATACTAATTATAGCCTTTTTATCCCATATTAATGATAATGGCATTCTTATCCCATACTAATGATAACGGCGCTATTATCCCATACTAATGATAATGACACTCTTATCCCAAACTAATTATTAGCCTTTTTATCCCATATTAATGATAGTGGCATTCTTATCCCATACTAATGATAATGACACTCTTATCTCATACTAATGATAATGGCACTCTTATCCCATAATAATTATAACAGCACTCTTATCCATTACTTATGATAAAGGGGCTCTTATCCCAAACTAATGATAAAGGCACAATTATCCAATACTAATTATAACAGCATTGTTATCCCATACTAATGATAATGGCACTATTATCCCATACTAATGATAAAAGCACTCTTATCCCATATTAATTACAATGGCATTCTTATACCATACTAATAATAATGGCATTCTTGTCCCAAACTAATGATAATGGCATTTTTATCCCATACGAATGATAAAAACACTCATCGCATAGAAATGATAATGTCATCTTATCCCATAGTAATGATAATGGCATTCTTATCCCATAATAATGATAACACTATCTCACACTAATCATAACTGCATTCTTATCCCATACTAATGATAACAGTACTCCTATCCCATAATAATGATAATGGCACTATTATCCCATAGTACTGATAAAAGCACTCTTATCTTATACTAATGATGATGACACTGTTATCCCAAACTAATGATAATGGCATTCTTATCCCATACTATTGATAACAGCACTCTTACCTTTTACTAATGATAAAGGCACTCTTGTGCCTATCTAATGATAATTGCAGACTTATCTCATATGATTGATAAAGGCACTCTTCTCCCATACTAATGATAATGGCACTCTTATCCCATACTAATGATAACAGCACTCTTATCCCGTATTAATGATAATGGCACTCTTATCTCATACTAATGATAATGGCATTCTTATCCTATACTGATGATAAGGGCACTCTTATCAAATACTAATGATAAAAGCACTCTTATAACATACTAATGATAACGGCATTCGTATCCCATACTAATGATACTGACAACCTTATCCCACACTAATGATAATGGTACTCTTATCCCATACTAATGATAATGGCACTCTTATCCCATATTAATGATAATGGCATTATTATCCCATAATAAATATAACAGCACTCTTATCCATTATAAATGATAAAAGCGCTCATGTCTCAAACTAATGATAAAGGCACAATTATCCCATAATAACGATAATAACATTGTTATCCCATACTAATGATAATGACACACTAATCTCATACTAATGATAATGGCATTCTTATCCCACACTAATGATAACAGCACTCTTATAATGGCACTATTATCCCATACTAATGATAAAAGCAATCTTATCCCATACTAATGATAATGGCACTCATCCCATACAAATGATAATGCCACCTTATCCCATAGTGATGATAATGGCATTCTTATCCCATAATAATGATAATAACACTATCTCACACTAATCATAATGGCATTCTTATCCCATACTAATGATAAAGGCACTCTTGTCCCAAACTAATGATAATGGTATTCTTGTCCCATACTAATGATAATGGCACTCTTATTCTACACTAATGATAACGGCATTCTTATCCCACACTACTGATAACAACACTCTTACCTTTTACTAATGATAAAGGCACTCTTGTCCCAAACTAATGATAAAAGCACAATTACCTCATACTAATGATAATGGCACTCTTATCCCATACTAATGATAATGGCATTCTTTTCCCATACTAATACTAGCAGCACTCTTATCCCACACTTATAACAGCACTCTTATCCCTTACTAATAATAAAGGCACTCTTGTCCCAAACTAATGATAAAGGCACAATTATCCCATACTAATGATGATGGTATTCTTATCCCATACTAATGATAACAGCACTCTTATCCCATACTAATAATAATGGCACTCTTTTCCCATACTAATCATAATGACACTCTTATCCAATACTAATGATAATGACACTCTTTTCCCATACTAATGATAACGGCATTCTTATCCCATACTAATCATAATGTCACTCTTATCCCACACTAATGATAACAGCACTCTTATAACGACACT
The DNA here is from genome assembly GCF_019279795.1 of Protopterus annectens. NCBI lineage: Eukaryota > Metazoa > Chordata > Ceratodontiformes > Protopteridae > Protopterus > Protopterus annectens. The sequence goes on from NC_056737.1 coordinate 933,393,154, forward strand.
ATTATCCCATACTAATGATAACGGCATTCTTATCCCATACTAATGATAAAGGCATTCTTATCCCATACTAATGATAGCAGCATTCTTATCCCATACTTATAATAACTACACTCTTATCCCATACTAATGATAAAGGCACTCTTATCCCATACTAATGATAATGACACTCTTTTCCCATACTAATGATAATGGCATTCTTATCCCATACTGATAGCGGCATTCTTATCCCATACTTATAATAACTACACTCTTATCCCATACTAATGATAAAGGCACTCTTATCCCATACTAATGCTAATGAAACTCTTATCCCCCACTAATGATAACAGCATTCTTATCCCATACTAATGATAATGGCATTCTTATCCCATACTAATGATAACGGCATTCTTATCCCATACTAATGATAGCGGCATTCTTATCCCATACTTATAATAACTACACTCTTATCCCATACTAATGATAAAGGCACTCTTATCCCATACTAATGATAATGAAACTCTTATCCCCCACTAATGATAATGGCATTCTTATCCCATACTAATGATAGCGGCATTCTTATCCCATACTTATAATAACTTCACTCTTATCCCATACTAATGATAAAGGCACTCTTATCCTATACTAATGATAATGAAACTCTTATCCCCCACTAATGATAACGGCATTCTTATCCCATACTAATGATAATGGCATTCTTATCCCATACTAATGATAATGGCATTCTTATCCCATACTAATGATAGCGGCATTCTTATCCCATACTTATAATAACTACACTCTTATCCCATACTAATGATAAAGGCACTCTTATCCCATACTAATGATAATGAAACTCTTATCCTCCACTAATGATAATGGCACTCTTATCCCCCAATAATGATAACGGCATTCTTATCCCATACTAATGATAGCGGCATTCTTATCCCATACTGATGATAAGGGCACTCTTATCACATACTAATGATAAATCACTCTTATCCCATACTAATGATAATGGCATTCTTATCCCATATGAATGATAGTGGCACTCTTATCAAATACTAATAATAACAGCATTCCTATCACATAATAATGATAATGGCATTCTTTTCCCATACTAATGATAATGGCATTCCTATCCCATACAAATGATAGTAGCATTCTTATCCCATACTAATGATAATGGCACTCTTATCCCACAATGATAACAGCACTTTTATCCCTTACTAATAATAAAGGCACTCCTGTCCCAAACTAATGATAAAGGCACAATTATCACATACTAATGATAATGACATTCTTATCCCATACTAATGTTAATGGCACTCTTATCCCATACTAATGATAATGGCATTCTTATCCCATACTAATGATAAAAGCACTTTTGTCCCATATTAATGATAAAGGTACTCTTGTCCCATACTAATGATAAAAGCACTTTTGTCCCATACTAATTACAATGGCACTAATGATAATGACACTCTTATCCCATACTAATGATTACGACACTCTTATCCCATATTAATGATAACGGCATTCTTAGCCCATAATAATGATAATAACACTCTTATCCCATAATAATGATAATGACACTTTTATTCCATACTATTGATAACGGCACTCTTATCCCATACTAATGATAATGGGACTCTTAGCGCATACAAATGATAATGGCATGCCTCAACTGGTAAACCATGAGAGATATACCTGAATTTTAACTTACTCTTAGGGTATCCCTGCTTAGTAGACCCCTGTTTTATCACTTATTTGGGGCCTTACCATAGAAGATATCACCATGAGGAGCATGTGCTACCAGAAAACATCTGGTCTGTGCCACTTCCCAGTAGTAGCCATTCCCTGAAACCTGCCTCATGAATTCCAGTATAAGTTCAGAGCCACTGTACACTGTCTGTTGGTAAATAGATAAAAGATCTCAGATGAGATTTGTATCTGCAAACAGACAGTTTAACCCATGGTTTCAGAAGCATTATTATGACATAGCTGACAAAGTATAGCTCAGTATCTGGCAATCACAACCCCACATATGTTGGCAGACTGTACAGGCATGTATATGGTTAGTGAGACCTATCTCCTTACTAAATACTTAACAATATTATCTCATAATAAAGAAAGACAAACTTTATACAACCTATCTGCAATATATGCAGTGAATAAAACAGTTTGGACATTGCATTCATTTAACTACATTAGTTCGACTTATTATTGTGAGGGGCAAGGGTAATTAACATTCAGGATGACACAAAAAGTTTTCCCTTCCTTACTCTAATAAAAGGCAGTATATTTTAATTAACTTAGTATGTATATAGATTCCTAAATAAATAATTCCCTGAGAGAACTAGCCTACATTCCACTGGTCCATACCTGACCCCCAAGAAGGTAATGTGATGCAGAAAATACTGACCTTATTCTTTTTAGCTTTAAATTAAAAAGGGAAGCATGTGCCTCTACTACCCAAATTACTAATCTGATCAAAGTACCAATGGACCCAAACATTAATAAACTGAATGTGATGTATTATCTCAATAATTTAAAAAGTGCCCCCTTCTATTTTCATTGGCACTACCAGAGTATCTTGCTTAATATATCAGATAAATGATTCTGGTAGAGGATGAATAAAAATAGGTACGGGACACCCTTGGTTGATGTCCACCATATAGAAAGAGACCTTTGAAAAACACAGCTGACATACATTATCAATGAGACCCAGTTATTGGTCTTGAGTTAGTTCCTGAATTTTAGATGCAAACCTATAACTTCTAGAACCTATAACTTCTAGAACCTATAACTTCTAGAGTAGTATGAAGAAAAAATACTTCCCTGCTAAAAGCCCTTTACTGCACAGAGAAGTTGCATTGCCAAGGCTCCCATAATTAACCTGGCTTCCATTAAAATACGCCATGCCACATGGCTCACAGTCTGCTGGGTCATACCCTTGAACAAATCATGTCTGTTCAGTGTTCAGCATCAGTCCCAAACCTATCTTAGATGAAGGCTGAAATCTTTGCTCAGATTGTAGCATTCAAACTAATAAGGGCAGTGGGGCAATACGATCCTGTATTCTTATAGGTTCACAGACTTATACTAAGCTTATGGCCATGTAGACTATCAAGCCATGTCATTTACTATCGGTATGAGGTCAATAGTGTCATGTATCATGTAGGTCTTTCTCCACATTTTCCAGGTGAAGATTTGTGATCCCATCAAGTCATTCACAAAGGTTTTAAAGGTTGCCAGGGAAATACTGTGCTTGCTATATTAAGGGATCCTGTTCCAGTAATGTGGGATATGTACAGTTAGGTATCTGTCATGCCAGCTGATGCAGTTAATATACAAATATAGGTTTAAGTCCATTGACTAGGTGTTTACTTTACTATTGGTTCTACTTATGTGAAGGAATATAAACATTGTAATGACTTTCTTAGAACAGAAGGCTAATCAGAGATCACCTCTCAGGAGTCTATAGGAGTTTTACTATAAAGTGCTAGCGTCCACAACTACTCCCGATATATATATATATATATATATATATATATATATATATATATATATATATATAGTTTACTACTGGCATTTCAAATCTGCTTCAGTCAAACATTTAAAATGTCGACCCGAAATGTGGAATTCAGAATGCCAAAAAGTAAACCAAAGCGAAAATGACTACATCGACGACCATGGCTTGATGTATTCGACATAGCAGGAGGTGACATCACTCACCTCCTGCTATGCACAAACTGTAAAGTCAACTGTACATTAATTATACTATTTTGCAGGGGACTATGCCACCCTGCACCTCCCACACCCCCTGCACATTAAATATACTAACTCTGAGATCACACTACAGTGAGGAAATGGGCTAATCTCCAGTTCCTCACTGAACCACGATCTCCCTGCACAATGTCAAACTGAAATGCTTAACTTACACTACCCGGTCACTGTAGTGTAGTCGATTAATTTTGAGTTCATTCAGAGTGCTGCCCCCTGACATCTCAGATGCTCAGGTAAGAGCCACCCTCTCCAAAGCAAAAAACACAGCATCAATGGGACCAGATGGTGTCCTGGGCTGCATCCTACATGAACTCCAAGAAGAGCTAAACCCAAACCTAAAACTACTGTTCAATCTCAGCCTTACTACAGGATATGTACCCAAAGAGTGGCATACAGCAACAGTGGTCCCTCTCCACAAAGGTGGTGCCTCAACGGATCCTGGAAACTATCGCCCCATAAGCCTGACTAGCTTGGTCTGCAAAGCTATGGAAAGGATCACCATGGACCTCATAAATAAAGATATTGGGGATGTACAGACACTGGATCCTACCCAGTTCAGCTTTGTTAAGGGCAGATCCTGCCTCTTAAACCTGGTTGATTTCTTTGAAACAGTCACCAAGGCCATTGACGAGGGGAAGGTGGTCCACACAGCCTACCTGGTCCTCGTAAAAGCCTTCGATACAATACCCCACTCGGGCATTATAGATAAGCTTACCAGCTTAAATATAAACCCCTGTGTCACTAGATGGGTTGCAAACTGGCTCAAGGACAGAACCCACATGGTTAGAATTGCTTGAGCCATGTCAGACTCCAAACCCGTTACAGGTGGCGTCCCACAAGGCTTAGTCCTGGGACCTCTCTTGTTCGGTATATATTTCTTGGAGGTACAGGCCAGCACGGAAGGACTGTGGCTGACCAAGTTCGCAGATGACTGCAAACTGGGCACCATAACAGACTCTCCAGCCAACACAAGCATCCTCCAAAAAGGCCTCATAGAAACAGACAACTGGTACCAGAGCCATGGCCTCAAGCTAAACGCCAAAAAGTGTATAGTCATCCCCTTTGGCAAAATCAAAGTGCCCACAAATTACCACATAGGTGGTAATCCATTAAGTGCAGAAGATGTAATTAGGGACCTGGGGACCCAAGTTGATAGCAATCTCTCATTTGACAACCACGTGGCCAAAGTGGTTAGAAAAACATTTTGTATAGCCCACCTAATCATGAAGGGATTCACATCTAGATCAGGGGAGGCCATTGTGCCTCTTTACTCATCCCTCATCAGGCCCATAATTGAGTACAATGCCCCTTTTGGGATCTACCTTGCCAGACACCTGCAGCAACTGGAAAGACCCCAAAAGTACCTCACCAAGAGGATCAAAGGCCTCAAACAGATGCCATATGCTGCCCGGTTAAAGAAACTCCAGCTCTACTCAGTGGCATACCGCCTGCTCAGAGGCGATCTGTGCCTGACGTATAAAGCCATGTCCAACCCGGAATTAATGGACATGCTGCACCTCAGAAAATCCAAATCCCATCGAGCTACGTGCTCGAGAGACTTGAACCTCAGCACTGAAATAAATAGGACATGCTGGAGGGACAGATTCATAACCCAGAGGCTCCCTTCACTCTGGAATAAAATCCCAGTCCAGGTTAGGCAGAGTCCCTCATTGACTCTCTTCAAGAGGAATCTTGATGAGTGGATGGGAGATCGTAGGTTTACCCCAGGCATCACTTCTGTGTCACTGTTAGACAGAGGCACAATATACTAACCTCGAAAAAGGGCATAGCAAAATTAATTTAAAATGGGTGGCGAAAGCCAAACACACTCTGGCTAGGCTTATAAATGCCCTAGGGCAGATAGCCTAGTATGAACCTATGAACCTATGAACCTATGAACCTATGACCAAAGCGCTTTCAAGGTTTTATACATACATACATATATATATATATATATATATATATATATATATATGGGTCCCTATCAGTTGATTGAGTTTTCAGAAACTCAAACTCCATATGATCTAGTTTTTGAAAAGTCAGAAGCTTTTGAATGGAGATTGCAGTACAGTGAGGATAGGAAAATTTACCCTTTTCCTCACTTTAGTGTGATCTCAAAGTTGGTATATATAATTTGCAGTGGAGTGGGGGTGTAGGGGGGCTTTGCTCCCCTGCAAAAATGCAAAAAGGGTACATTTGTGTGCGTGTGCGTGTGTGTGCGTGTGTACGTGTGTGCGTGTGTGTGTGTGTGTGTGTGTGTGTGTGTGTGTGTGTGTGTGTGTGTGTGCGTGCGTGTGTGTGTGCGTGTGTGTGTGTATGTGTGTGTGTGTGTGTGTGTGTGTGTGTGTGTGTGTGTGTGTGTGTGTGTGTGTGTGTGTGTGTGTGTGTGTGTGTGCGTGCGTGTGCGTGTGTGTGTGTCTGTGTGTGCGTGTGTGTGCGTGTGTCTGCATGTGTTTTGATTTTTCAGTTTTCAGAAACTAGATGGTATAGTCTCTTCATTATTTTTTTCAAGTTTCCAAAAAGTCAATCATCTGACATAGACCGATATTTATATATATGAACACACACACACACACACACACACACACACACACACACACACACACACACACACACACACACACACACACACACACACACACACAGACAGAGACACACACACAAACACACACAGAGACACACACACACACACACACACACACACACACACACACAGAGACACACTCACACACACACACACACACACACACACACACACACACACACACACACACACACACACAGAGACACACACACACACACACACACACACACACACACACACACACACAGAGACACACACACACGCACACACACGCAAACACACACACACACACACACACACACACACACACACACACACACACACACACACACTCGTATATATACCAACCAACCCCATGGTGGTAACACTAACTTGAACATTAGAGAAATATGCCAATAGAAGTGAATCGTTGATAGTGCACTGTTAGAAACTACAATGATTTCCTATGGAAAACAGTGATCAACATTCTTCTAGTTGGCTTTTTCTTTGGACTAGTGATGCTCTGGGATTTTCACCTCAACCATATTTAGAGGAGCACTCTATAGGAGATAGGGTAGAAAGACAGTGATTTTAATCTGTCTGAGCAGATAATTATGCTAAGTCCTGATATATTTTAGCTTATTTCTTCTTTGTTCACTGGGTTAATCTCAAAAGGCTATCAGTCTCTTTACAGGGTGGACCCAAGGTGGTATTCACATTGACTAGAGCATATTTGGCCAAGATACAAACAACTTTTTCCATTTTTTTGATGAAAATAATTCAAAACACGAATGAAAAAGTTATACATACTGTATTAACAGAGATTGAATATAGAATTATAGGTAGGCAAAGTCAGGAAATATTAGTTTTAATAAAGTAGGTAGCAGATAATCCAGTGAAAGAGTAACATGATGTCAGCATGGCTGTAGGGGCTGTCAAAAGGGGATGTGATAATGTGGAACATGACCAGTTTTGAAAAAAAATGAATAAAAGTGAAATACATGGAAAGATTCTAAACATATTATAATCTGCATAAAATAGATCTAATATTATACTTTTTGGTAAATCAATAACTGAGCAAAAAGATCACTATTAAAAGGGGAGTCAGGCAAGGTTGCCTTATGAGCGCTGTTCTGTTTTAATTAGTGTTGAAATGCAATTGCAACTCAAGTAAAAAAACGAAATTGAAAATGGCTATTTATTAACCCAAAGAGAATAGAAGGATACCAATAGTACTATCATGTGTGAATGATGCAATGTTGATAACAAAAAACAGAATATGGATTGTAGAAATAGGTAAAAAAGTTAAAAAATATATTAAGGATTTTCGGTTTACAGCTAAACAAAGAAAAAAGTAAATGTTTGGGAGATATGGTCATAACTGAAGGAATTTATTTTATTCAGGAAATTATGTCTAATTGTTAGGAATATGATATGGATAAAATGTGAGAAGAGGAATGGGAAAATAATTTGGAATATATAAAGGATATTAGTGGAGAATGTTTAAGTTGTAACTAATAGAGTCTTCTATACTTGTAAAATTGAGTTACTTGGGGATGAACATATAGACTACCAAATAAAAAGAAAACAATATGCCCCCTTCCAGAGGCAAAGAGGGATAAAGTCCTTACCGGGATCCAGATGACCTTGTCCAATTAGCTGGCATGACAGCTGATGGAAGAGGGACCAGCTGGATGAGAGTGAAGAGGAACACAGCTCACCCATCCTAAGGGGAGACAGCTTGGCTCATTGTTGCACAAAAGTGTAGGTCAGAGGGGGGCAGCTACATGGAGAAACTCTTATGCTCCTCACTCAGACTCTGGCAGCTCAAGTGTCCTTCAGAGCTATGATGGTGGGTTTAGGAACTCCTGGGGTTGGAGAAGGGAACCCCGGATGCCCACATGGATGATATCAATGGCTAACTGTCACCAAGATAGAAAGGGCTGGTTAGGCCTGTACCGCAATGTTGGAATGCATGGGCCAGCTGGTCATCAGACTGATGAATGGCAAAACAAGGGGGTATAAAGATAAATATTGCAAATAATATTCACAATTATATGAGATTCAAGATTAAAACTGAAAAAAGGGGAGTCCTTTATATACACGAAAAAACATATTTGGGATTAGTTAATCCAATTGTCCATTTGACACCCCTGCATTTGTTTTGTATTTTGTGGAAAATGAAGTATGAGAAAGAAGGAATGGTAGCAAAGGTGTTATTTATTTATGTATTTGTTCGTTCATTCATTCATTCATTCAGTTTAGTAAGCAGGGTAATACCTCTCAACTGTCTAGATTTTTGCAGGATGTCCACATTTTTGCTTCATATTTTTGGTCTGCTCTTCATAAAAGTTGTCTTTTAGCAAATCACTGAGAACTGAAGTCACTAAATAATGACATACATTTGAATTTCAGACTTTATATCCTTGAGAAAATGCATGCTAACAAATCCTGTTATTCTGGCAATGTTCTGAGTTTATAAAAGCAATATTTAAAATGTGTACTTATTTTGGGCCTTTGGCCTCTGATTATTTTAAGCTTTGTCCAGATATCTTGAGCTAAAAGGCTGAGAAGTATGCTACGAGGTAGAACACATCCAAATGGACCTATTTCAGTCTCTGCCTAGACCAATAAAAATTATACTAGACAAGAAAGTTAATAAGGAATACTATAAAGTCAAGCAAAACTGAAATAAAATATGAGATTTTTTGGAGTAAAATGACAATGTTAAAGACTGTAAAAATAGAGAGAATGAAGAAATATGAGACTATCAAAAGAAACTTATAATATACGAAAACAAATTCTTTAGAAAATTAAAGAAATACAGTATGAAAAGTGATTACATTATTTTATTAGGTTTAGAACCATCGGAAAGACTGAGTGAAAATATAAACAAGGGTCAGCAAAGAACACAGACAAAATTGTAAGAATCCGCTTATGTGTCAATATTTCTTGTAGAGTTTGCTTTCAGGTAAACTACCTGTTAAATGGAATATGCATAAGGTTATGTCAGAAAGATGGTGTTTCAGAGAAAAAGATGAAAATCAGAATGTGTATTTTTGCAATGTGGCAGAATTAAGGAAGTATGGAGAGAAGTTTTCAAAAAATAATTTTTATAAAGCATATGAAATGTTAGTATGAGCATTATGTTATATGGTTATTATGCAAACATTATGAAGATGTTCAGATACTCGATATGAATATGTTCTATATTACTTGAGAGCTATAGAAAGCAAGATCAGAAGAGGTTTTGCATAGTAAAAGGTGGAGATTAATGAATATTTTGAGAAAAGTTAAGATGTGGCTAATGTGGAAGGAATGGGAGAATTAATAGAAAATAGGGAGTATTGTTATATGAAAATTATTTTATTTATTTCATATGATAAGTGTTTCACTTGTATGATGTTTTGTAAATATGTTTAAAGGAAAATTGAAGAATTTTTTAGTATATAAGTATGTATGTACCATTAAACTGTCACTGCTCTTTTCATAAGTTCCATACGATATTTTGCAACCACCTGAACAGCTAACAAATTAAGAAGATGGAACTTCGGTTTAACATCTTATCTAAAGAATGACAAACTCAGGAGTGCCATACCATCTTTTATGCTGCATAGCAGTCTCAGTTTAGAAAATGTAGCCAAACACCTGATATGGGAATAGAACTTACAGTTTTCTGATCGTACAGCACCAAAGGTGAGTGTGCTACCTGTTGAGCCAGTGACCAACTTTTGTGAGGAAATTAATGTCTTCCCTACTGGTTGTGTACTTATAAAGGTAAATACTGAAGGGGGCATTGTATTCACGAATGGGCCTAATAAAGGATAAAGTGAGATTTGAACCTTAAAGAGATACCCCAAAGAATAAGTTGTACAAGGTATAAGGATTTACTAACCACAACAGAGACACTATCAAAGGAAAGCTCATTATCCATGTAGGTACGCAGGTTCCCAATAACTAGGTAAGATTTACATGTGTGTATATATATATATATATATATATATATATATATATATATATATATATATATATATATACACACACATCAATATCAATATATATATATATATATATATATATATACATGTGTGTGTGTGTGTGAGTGTGTGTGTGTGTGTGTGTGTGTATATATATATATATATATATATATATATATATATATATATATATATATATATATACACACACATATATATACGTGTGTGTGTGTGTATGTATATATATATATATATATATATATATATATATACACACATATCAATATCAATATATATATATATATATATACATATATATATATATATACATATATATATATATATATATATATATATATATATATATATAGAATATTTCTCTTTCTCTCTCTCTCTCTATATATATATATATATATATATATATATATATATATATATATATATACACACAATATCTATCTATATGTATATAAATACATAATATATATGTAATATATAGAGAGAAAGAGAATGTGCTGGTGATGTCACATTTACAAAAAAGAAACTAAACTGCATTTTTTGGTGTTTTGGACAAGGTTTTGATCATCCATTATGACTGTGTATTAGTTCATCTATAAGATATTCCAAAGCCATGCAAATAGCAATAATGAGACTAACAGGCCTGTAATTCCAGGGTCAGCAGAGGAACTACCATTGCTACTTATTGTTATCTTTTGAACTGCTTGCAACCCTAAATTCATAGGGTCAATATCATATATTCGAAAATCCAAGATGTCGAACACCATATGTTCGAACTTGGAATTTCGAATATTGAAAACATTTAACGCTCAGAATAGCGAATTTTTATCCCTGGGAAAAAAATTGCTGTTTCATAGTTTCATCGTATAGTCCTAGGACATTTATAAGTCTAGCCAAAGTGTATGTGGCTTTCGCCACCCCATGTAATGATACAAAAGTGTACAATTTAAATTAAATTTAGTTTACTGTGCATCTATCTAGCAATGACACAGAGATGACCCCCTTGGTAAACCTACGATTACCCATCCATTAATCCAGATTTGTCTTGAAGAGAGTCAGTGTGGGGCTCTGCCTAACATGGACAGGTATCCTGTTCCAGAGTGCAGGAAGCCTCTGGGTTATGAATCTGTCCCTCCAGCATGTCCTTTTCATATTTGTGCTGAGGTTTAGATCTTTAGCTCTCGTGGCTCTGATGGATTTGGATTTATTGAGGTGGAGCATGTCCATTAATTCTGAATTAGACATGGCCTTGTATGTAAGGCACAGATCACCTCTGAGCAGGCGGTATGCTACTGAATAGAGCTGGAGCTTTTTCAGTCTGGCAGCATATGACATATGCTGGAGACCCTTGATCCTCTTGGTAAGGTACTTTTGGGGTCTCTCTAGCTGCTGCAGGTGCTGGGTGAGGTACATACCAAATTGGGCATTGTACTCAAACATAGGCCTGATAAGGGATAAATATAAGGGTACAATGACATCCTTTGATCTGGATGTGAATCCCTTCATGATAAGGTGGGCAAGTTAGAAGGTCTTTCTAACCACTTTGGCGACGTGGGTGTCAAATGAGAGGTCACTGTCAACTTGGGTCCCCAGGTCTCTGATTACTTTTTCCGTACTTATTGGATTACCACCTATGTGGTAATTTGTGGGTACTTTGTTTTTTCCAAAATGGATGACTATACATTTTTTGGCATTTAGTTTAAGGCCATGACTCTGGCACCAGTCGTCTGTTTCTGTGAGGCCATTCTGGAGGATGCATGCGTCAGCTGGTGTGTCAACTATGGCGCCTAGTTTGCAGTCGTCTGCGAACTTTGTCAGCCACAACCCCCCTATGTTTGCCTGCACATCTGAGAAATAAATGCTGAACAAGAGGGGTCCCAAGACAGAGCCCTGTGGGACTCCACTTGTGACTGGCTTAGAGTCTGACATAGCTCCAGCTATTCTGACTTTGTGGGTTCTGTCCTTTAGCCAGTTTGCAACCCATCGTGTGACAAACGGGTTTACATTTAAGCTGTTGAGCTTGTCGATGATGCCTGAGTGGGGTATTGTGTCGAAGGCTTTTGCCAGATCCAGGTAGGCTGTATGAACTGCTTTGCCTTCATCGATGTCTCTAGTGACTGTTTCAAAAAAGTCCACCATGTTTAAAAGACAGGATCTGCCTTTTACAAAGCTGAACTGGGTAGGGTCAATTGTCTGTAGGTCCCTGATGTCGTTGTTTATGAGTTCTATAATGATCCTTTCCATAGCTTTGCAGACCAGGCTGGTCAAGCTTATGGGGCGGTAGTTTCCAGGGTCTGTAGAGGTGCCACCTTTGTGGAGTGGGACCACTGTAGCTGTACGCCAGTGTTCAGGGACGTATCCTGTAGCAAGGCTAAGATTAAACAGTGTTCTTATGTGCGGGTTTAGCTCCTCTAGGAGTTCACGTAGCATGCAACCTGGGACACCGTCAGGTCCCATGGATGCTGTATTTTTAGCTTTGCTGAGGGCAGCTCTCACCCGGACATCTGAGATTTCAGGGAGGTTACATTCAGCTGAGATATTTATTTTGTCTTTTGGGGGAGAGGGAGGGGAGAAATTTGCACTGAATCTGTCTGCCAGTATGTTGGCAATATCTGTGGGTTCAGTGTATTTTTTGACATTATGAATTAACTCTGCTCATATCTGAGGGTTTCCGCCTGAAAAAGGCCTTGTGATTATCTTTAGTGTCCTTAGCGATTTTTCTCTCAAAGTTGGCCTTTGATGATTTTATTAGCGAACTTAGTTTTTTGCTAGTGCTGATCAGGGATGCCTTTCCTTTATGGGATTTTGCTCTGTCTTGCAGTAGCTTCCTTCTCTTGATATAAAGTTTGTTTATGGCTGGGGTCCACCAGATAGGATGCCTGCCTTTAGTGGAAAGGGTCTTGGTTTTATTTGGGATTGCATGATCCATGCATTCTTGGAGATGCCCGTAGAAAGCATTTGTGAAGGATTCAGCAGTGTGGGATGTGGTTTCCACTGGCCCAGGGGGCTTGAAGGATACCATTTCAGTCCTAAGGAGTGTAAAGTCGGCTTTTGAGAAGTTTCTCACTGTGGTCTTTTGTGCTGGGGGTGGAGGTGGGATATGAATATCTAGGGTTATTAGTTTAGGGTCTGATCTCACTAATGAGGGGTATACTTCCGGTGTTGAGCATTTTGTCCCCATGTTTGTGATGATCAGGTCAAGTATATTATTTCCCCTTGTGGGGGAGGTGACTAGTTGTTCCATCGCATTTGAATTGATGAATTCCAGGAACCTTTGGGCTAGGGTGCTGGGGCTTGAGTAATGCACCCAGTCTATGCTTGGGTAGTTGAAGTCTCCCAATATGATGGTATTTGGTGAGACATTCATATCCTCCAGTGTCTTCAGGAAGGCTGAATGGAGTTCCTGTGATTGCGAGGGTGGTCTGTAGCATGCTACAAGTTGTATAGCAGTTTTGCCTATGGTTAGTTGCACATGGATGGTCTCCGATGCTTCGTGCATTGCCACTAACCTGGAAGTGTGGGTGTCTTTAATGAATATGGACACGCCCCCTCCTTTTGTGGTTTGGCCCAGGTTTTGGGGCCAAAATGCATGATATGAGGTATAACCTGGTAGGGCTGGGGTGCTCTCAGGAGCCTTGAACCAGGTTTCAGTTACTGCACAGACATCAATGCTCTCCATACTGAGGAGTGCTTCGAGAGCCTGCATCTTGAGATTTAGACTTCTGGCGTTGAGCAGCATTACCCTTAGTTTTTTTCCTTTATTGTTTTTTAAGGTGGTGGGTTTGTCTTTTGAGCCTTGCCTAAAAAGGGCACTATGGGGGTGGCAAGAGCCTTAGCCAATATCCGGAAGCCCAGTAGTGACAGGTGCAAGCTGTCCCTTGCAAAGCAGTGTGGCTTGTCCAGCATGTCATCCCAAGCAGACAGACATTGGATCCCCCTGGAATGACACCAGTAATTGAGCCAATTATTAAAGCTGATCATCTTGTCTTTGTATTGTGGCATCATTCTTGGTGAGGGCAAGATGCTACTCAGGGTCATGGTCATACTGGCCTGGGCTACATAATCAGAGAGCTCCTCTATGTCTCTTTTCATGTAGTCCAAGGAGGTACGTCTCAGGTCATTCACGCCGGCATGGACAATGATGGAGTCATATTTGTACTTGCTTTGGAGTGACCTGAGTGCTTGTGTTATGTGGCGGATCCTAGCTCCCGACAGGCAGCTCACTGTTACCCTCTCTTTGTTCAGCCTGGTAAGCGGGACGTCAGTGTGTCTGACTATAGAGTCACCTATTACTAGTGTATCAGGCATGGTGTTTCGCCTGATACAATAGTGTTCCGAGGAACATACAGACAACACAAGCACACCAAAATAAATAAACCACACACATCCAGTTAACAAAACCCACCCCCACACTAAACCACACATACATTACTAACTATCCACTTACCTTAACCTGCACCCTAACCCTAAAATCCATAACTATCGCACTCATACCCTACAAAACTATACACAAACAAAGCAGTAAATACACACACATAGAGTTAAAAAAACACAACCCTACACTACGCCATACATACATTACTAGCTATCCACTTACCTTAACCCGCACCCTAACCCTAAGGTCCATAACTCTCGCACCACAGTGGAGGAAATAGCGAAGCCACGGAACGGCCCACCGACATCTTGCCCTAGGTAAGCTTTCGATGTTCTGGGACTTCGCTATTTTCAACATTTGATAGTTTGGGTATGACGTTTTGACATTCGGTGTTTTCTGTGTTAGGGCATTTTGATATAGACCCAAATTCATAGATAGCCTTGCATTTCCTAATGGCATACATAAGCAACTTACTTTCCAGCTGCATATCCCTTAGTAATGATAAAGTGAAGACTTTTTTTTCTAAATGACTGGGAGTTTTTTCTTTTTGTTATACAGTTTGTTTATGTGTGAGTTCCACTAGATGGGGTGAGCTTTTTACTTGCTATTACACTTGAGGCAGATGGGTACAGCTGCCTAAATGGCTCTATCTAAAAATTCAGACAAATACCCAGCAACCATAGATACTAGAGTGATGGCAGACATGCCATCTGTGAGTTCAAGTAAGATCAGTAAATAGTAAGTAATTGGTTTTGGAATAACTCCTGAATGTAGCAGGATTATTAGGGGCTGCAAAACAGGTTTTCTAGGAGACGATCACAGTGAGATGGCTAGATTTGACTACAAAACCTGTGGAATGGTACAATTGGAAGATATTGTCGCTCGTTTATCTCTAATACATAAAACAAGAAGACCTGGGGTTTCGTTCTGATGCTTTAATACATATAAACACATCAGGATGGATAGCAGCATCATTAAACATGAATGAACTAGTTAATGAAGAGAGCTTGCACACATACATGCTTAAATCTCAACAGCTAACAACAAAATGACAGACGGGCTTGCACATGCTCAGTGTTTATACACTTGTGGAAGCCCTTGGATAGCTTCTTAAAGGCATATACACACATATTGATCTACATATATGTTTGTGAGGGCAAGATCTACAAGACTGATATATCTGGTAGGCAGAGGGACAATCTTGGCATTTATAAAAACTAGAAATTTATGGTTGATAGGATGTTTGCCAGTTTATATGCAATTAGCTGAGGTCATCCAAATACGTATTTGGGTTTTGGTTAACTTTTCTTACTGATTAAGATATAGTGAATGCTTTGAAAAGGGTGCAAATTATGCTTTATAATTTGTTATAATGCAATAATTAAAGTTATTGACATGTTACTATGGCTTCACCCAGTTCAAGCTTTGTAGTAGGTAGGATCTGTAGAGAGACAAAGAGGTTGCAAATTTCCCCCACATTCACTAGTGAATGTGAATACATGATAGTTTTTGTTCCCTGAAATAAATACAGATATCCCTCTGCAGTTGCTGGTGGATCTGAACACATTAGCCAGTGAACACTGTTAGGGAACCATGATCCTTTTCAAGGTAAGGAAATTCTTAGGTTCAAACATTTTATTGTTTAGACATCTAGCATTAGGTAGTACTATTGTGATATTACATAGAATAGACTTTATGTTGCATTGCCCATTATATGAAGTTTACCTAAACAGTGAATTATAGGGTAGAAAATGTTTTAACCAGTATGCAAAATACTTAGGGTGAGAGGTACAGGCTATCCCTGGCAAACCAGGAAGTACTGTTGACCATTTCATCCCATGCTGACATATACTGAATCCTCCTAGAATGACACCAGTTTATTAACTTAATATTGAAGCCAGTAATTGCAACCTAAAATTTAGGCATCATTTTTGGTGAAGGCCAGGATCTTATTTTCTCCAAAGTGACTAGTGAGCCCATTAACAACTCCCTGCATCTCCCCAGGACTGAACACCTAAGATTGTTGAACTCCACATGGGCAACAACAAAATCATAACTGTATCTAAGTTGATGCATGGACCTAAGGACCCCAAGTGACATCCCTCATCCTATCACCAACATGATAGCTTACTGTCACCCTGTCCTTTGCCAAGCTGTATCTATTTGACTTACAATGCACTTACAGGTGACTATGACATTCCTGGGATGCGCTGCAAACTCATGGCATCTTAGAGGTACAAACTTGGATTCTAAGTGATTTTCAGTACCAGTGACTGGGGGGGTAGTGTTACTATTTTGACTACAATGCTAAAGGAAGCTAGCGTGGTGTTTATGAGGTCAATTGCTTCAGCATAAGTAGCAGTGTTTTGATCATGTTGTAACATCGGATTTGTGGTACAGTTTATTGACTGGTGATTGGATGGAGAGGCTATCATGTAGTTTAGACAAATAAGTGCATCTGTCACAGGTGAATTCAGTACAGCTTAGAAGTAGCAGTTGATAAATTTACTCAGAAAGCTGAATGTTAATAGGCTGGCTAAGGATGAGGCTAAAACAGGAGGGGACTCCATGGTAACATGCAGAGTTTGTTCCTTAAAGTTGTAGACTACAGGTGGCACATAAATCAAAGTTTGTATTGTTAAGGAGGATATGGAAGTACAACCTACTACAGGCATAAATAAGTTGGCTGTTAACTCAATAAAATATTAATGATATGTAGTCAGACAGTTGCCACTAGCACTAGATCAGCTCAAAAGCACAACACATACTACATAATCTAAAATTTTAAGGCACCAACTTCTAAAACAATGTAATATATGAAGAAAGCAGAGAGCTAGATGGAAGCTCCACAGGCAAAGCAGCAGTAACTAAGAGTAAGACTTCATAACTGTGCAGTTGTATTGTTATGTGAAACCATACCTCTCGACTTGTTTGCTCAAGAATTCTGGAGAAATATGTGGAGGGGTGCCCAAAACCAGAGACAATGTTTAGTTATTACTACAGTTCACTTCAAAAGTTAATAGAACAACAGTCATTGTATCAATATGCATTTTCTGAATACAGAAGCATGAACCTCTAATATCTGTCATTACTCACTGACTGTGATACAAAGACATTTGTCAGAAAATCAAACATTTTATGAGGGACATAACAAAAATATCAAGCTATGTTAAGGTTGTTGTTGTTGTCTTTCGGCTTTTCCCGGTTAGGGGTCGCCACAGCGGAACTCTGGTTCGCTAATGATTGGCAGTAGATTTTCACGAACGTCGAGGTGCCAGCTCGACGTTCAACCTTCAACAAAGGCATGCCCATTTACGCATGTCTTTTAAACGCCCACCCAACTGTGGGGAGGACATGCAGACTCCACACAGAAGGCACTCCCCGCACTCCAGCCGAGAAATCGAACGGGAGAACCTCTTGCTGTGAGGCAACAACGCTACCGCTGCACCACCGTGGAAGTAGTCATTCTGTAAAATCAGGGACAGCTGGTATGTGTGGAATGTATTACAAAAGAATAAATGTTTTGTAGATTTAGTGCACCAAACAGGTGTAACACTGATTTGTTTAGTGACAGTGTCAAATAAGAGCATGGATAACATCAAAAAGAATGAAGACGCACTATATAAAATAGTGCGTAACACTCGAAGTCATGACCACTTAGGCCCTGAAGAGCCATGAGCAGCAAGTCAGTGGCAAAAAAGCCATTTTAGATTGCAGAAACCAGAGCTTCAGAGAAACATTAGCCGTAAAGAGGAAAAAAACAATTACTGGCTAATCTGCGTATCTCTGAATGACATGTTAATTGCTACAAGAACTAATAGGCCCTTTTCAGCTGACCCAGTGGCCTAGCACTACACCTCCCTCTTATCCTTGAGTTTACAGAATGTTCCTGACTTGTCAACATCCCTCATAAATCACAAATGATTACAGCCACTCATTAATGACAGACATTAAAGTTTCAGTCTTCTTATTGTTAAGTAATGCATCCAGATGCACGATCTGTTACTCTATTAACTTTTTAAGTATATTAGAGTAATATTTAAAAAGACACCTTGGTGTTATCTAGTGTTCATGCTGGCTATATCTGGAAATCTTAAACATGGTCCCAGCCTGTTACAGACCATTACAGTCAGTCAATTATGCCAGACTTTAGAGTGTAATACTTCTTTATGTTATATGCCTTTTGTGGATTAAAGTAATATTAAAGAGTCTCCCTGGTGTCTCGTGATCCCCCACATCTTTTTTGCTGCAAAACCTGTTCTTCTATTAACTTTTGATATGAATTTGAGTAAATTTTGAAAGTTCATGGTGTCTTGGACTCCCCCAGGTATTGCAGGATTTGCTTATTAGTCAGGGGGGGTTTAGGTTTGTCAGCCACATACCCCTTACAGACAGACAATCATAAACACACACACACACACACACACACACACACACACACACACACACACATCTTACACCATCCATACCTCTTGTAGCCATACACACACATGCATACACACACACACACACACACAGACACACACATACGCACGCGCACACACCCACATCTTACACCATTTATACTTCTATGTGTGCTCACACACACACACACACACACACACACACACACACACACACACACACACACACACACACACACACACACAAAACACTACCTATCGGATAAACTCCCTGACATTTACCTCAAATACGATCTCTCCCATTGTGAGTAAAGTGTGACTGTTTGGTCGAGTTAAGTAGTAAGGTTGGAAGTAAAGATTCACACAGCAAAAAGGTTCTGTGAATTGCTCAGCTGTGTAAATCACTTGCCACTGGCATTTCTGGGGAGAGCACATGGCTAATTATCATGTTCTGCTGCCTCAGAATGCCTCTTTATAATTTATGGTAGGCCAGAGAGAAAGCTTCCTATGGTGGTTCTGCATCTCTTCGAGGTAAGCACTGAAGTAGGGCTGTCTAAGAACTAGAAATGGCTACTACCAGTGGTAAAGAGTGATTATTGCTGGCAGTAACTTTTCTGAATCCTGGCCTTTGTCTTTAGTAAGGGGGCTAATTTTAAACAAGGTCAGATTGGTTAAAAGTAAACTTAAGAGCATCGTCAAAAGTGGAATAGTATATTTGTCCTATACGCGTGAAGCAGATTAGACAAAAACAACAACAGCAAAAATAGGTGCAGTTAAGCCCATTTCAGTTAGGACTAGAGCATGGGCACAGTTATAAACCAATCAAGAGAGGAGAATCTATGCAGAGCAGTGGTATCAGGTGAAAGTATGTGTTATACACAACAATTAATTAAGGATAAGTGATGCTTGATGACCTGTATTTAAGTTGTAAAAAACACTTAGAACAGCTTCTTACATCATGAAATGTTAATTGACTAAGTACACACAGACACATGGGTGAGCTGTGGAAGGCTAGCCAAAACCTGACAGTGAAATGCATCACCTTGTTGTGAACGGTTCTGCAGGACACTTATTAAGGTAAGTGCCCTAGGCGGTAAGAGCAGACTCCTTCTGCAGTAGAAGTAATAGACACTATAGCCAAGTTAGAATCAGGTGTGATATGGTAGATGTGTTTTAGGGGGGATCAGTGTTTCACTTAGCATAGCTGGTCAGGTAACAGATGACAAATGGGCTAGGTAGCACTTGTGTTATCCTTGTCCTCCAGGGATTGGGGTCTATATTACATTATCGAATCCTGGTAACATCGAACACCAGAATACCGACAAGTAAAGTGCGAACTACGGTAATGGCAAAAGTACAAAACCGCGAAACACAAAATGTCAAAGTGTGAATGTTGGCCCATCTGCGGTATAGCTCCATAAGGTAAGTGTGCGATAGTTACGGACCTTAGGGTTACGGGTGCGGGTTAAGGTACGTGCATAGATAGGTAATGTATGTAAGGTTTAGTGTAGGGTTTTGTTAACTGTATGTGTGTGGATTATTTGTTTTGTTTGGGTATATGTCTGTAGGGTAAGTGTGCGATAGTTATGGACCTTAGAGTTAGGGTGCGGGTTAAGGTAAGTGCATAGATAGTAATGTATGTAAGGTTTAGTGTAGGGTTAGAAGTAGGGGTTGGTTTGTGTATGTATGTATTTTATTTATTATGTTTGGGTATGTAGTATGTAGCGCATGGTGGTGTTGGCTGACTATGATGATTTGATATTTGAAAATTCACGGTTTAGGGGGTTCGACATATTTGCAGTTCAGGCTATGTGTGTCAGTGTTATGGTGTTCAATGTTAGGGATATTGAATAACATAATACAAACCCAGGGATTAGTAACACATCACAGAGCAGGTCATCAGAAAACAAAAAGTGCCAAGTGATGCAACTCTTCTGAATGTAAAGCCAGGGAGTTGTATCAGTTAGCCAATCAGGAAACTAGGTTCACAGCAAAAAAATCAGAGTAATGTCAGCTTCCCTTCCTTTAACTGGGCACAAACAGCAACACCAGTTTCAAAAGTATCTAAAGAAGTGTGTCACAAAGGGTCACAAAATCAGGTTGTTGTGAGGTCTCACGGGAGAAATGGGGTTAGTAGCAGTAGCCTTGTCCCTCTCATTCAGGCACTGTGCAGTGCAATGTATAACATTTTGGCAGAAAACAGGGCCAAACATGCAGCAATTCTGAATGTAAAAACTAACAGTAATACCAGGTCCAAATCTATTAGTGGGAACAGGTGATGAAAAAATGGCTTTGGTAGTGGTCACTTCCTTCTCATTCTGGTAGCAGAGCAGCTTAACACAGCATAGATTATAATGACCACTGGATTCAGTAAATGGAATATGACTCGAAGGAGCTTCTAATGTCAATTTACATAAGAGAAGGGCAACTCATAAGTCTCTGGGGGTAGGGCAAAGAAATCCAAAGTAGCCCCAAAGCAGCTTTAAGTGGTAGCTCTCATGAATTAAACCTTGGTCTGTTCATCTTATTTAAATAAAAATGCTACTTCTCAGCTCCTCCCATAATGAAAATACAGTTAATCCCTAGGATTCAGTACCAGCGATATGACTGCAGCTAACAGGTGAAGGAACCACGTTTCACCAAACATTAGGCTGTTATAAAACTATAGCAGCTAAGGAACAATTTCAATGTGCAATGTTTTGTACACTGTGGTATTTAGACCATCAATCCGAGAGGCTTTACCTTTTCTCCTGGACCCAGATGCACATTACAGCTCATCAAGAGTGACAGGAATTTTAACATCACAGTCTCAACTGTTACCTTGGCTTCCCTAGATCTGCATATATATTGTTGCACAAAATCTCCCAATATGTTATTTGGCA
The DNA here is from genome assembly GCF_019279795.1 of Protopterus annectens. Taxonomy (NCBI): domain Eukaryota; kingdom Metazoa; phylum Chordata; order Ceratodontiformes; family Protopteridae; genus Protopterus; species Protopterus annectens. The sequence goes on from NC_056737.1 coordinate 933,415,140, forward strand.
CACTGAATAGCCATTTGAAATGTTTCACAAATTCCTAAGCAATGGCTACTGAATTAAATAACTTTTCTCATCTCAGAAGCCTTCCAGTTGGTGTCACTCTAACTTTGAAGTTCTTACTTCTCTTTGGTCATTTGTAACTACAAAACTCCCCAAATAATACCTATTTCCAATGATATTTTATGCAAATCTATTCTCTCTCTGCTTAGCACATTGTCTTCTCTGGTATGCATTTCACTTTCAAATAATATCTCTGCAAATTAAATAACACATTCTAAAGCCTCATGGGTGCCTCATAAGATGACTATATGGATGTGCTTTGCAAGGATTTATGATTTATTTCCTCTTGAACTTTTTTTTGCCATAGATATCCTCAAGGAATTTTATCTCACCAATACCCTACTGCTAATAGCTCCTTTTTGACTGAATACATCTGCTCTGTGCATCTCTAAATGTTCTTAACAGATTATTAATTGGGAAGCCGCTCCAGTGGTGTACAGGGATAAAGACCTGACTATGGCCCAGCTGACTCAGTTTGAGTAGCAACTTGGGTAACAGACAGAACCACAGGACATGGGATGGGCATTCCTGTGCTGGGTGGGACAGGAGTCACTGATACACTCTCTAAAGACAGCTGTTGTCCAAAGAAGGGAACTGCCCTCAGGTGCAATCAGTCAGGTCGGGGGGATATGTAAAGGTAGTAGATAGGACATTAAAAAAGAAAAAAAAACAGATGGAAGCAGAGAGAAACTGAGCCCCTGGAATGCCCTTCGGATCCTCAAATGTCTCTAGCAATACCAGAGTAAGTTCAGGCTGGGGGTAGGAGAATAGACATTGTGTGGACATGGGGCACTGAGGGCTGGGCTGATAAAGATGAGGTTTGAGGGGACAAAAAATGGACAACTGGTTGTTCTCTTGTAGGATCCTAGTTCCTGTACCATTTTGACTGACATTTACATGCAAATAATTGAGCTTTTCACATCACTATAATTTAATGTTTATACATTTATAACTAGTTTCATGAAAATTTTATAGCTTCATTCCAAGGATACATTTTGCTCTAACAGTTTACTTAGATGCATAGCGAAACCAGACAGATGCCAGGCAAACTTTGTCAGACACTGCATTATTCATAGACATATTTGCAACACTGACTTGCATTTTAGCATTGTCATTTCCACAGCTGCTCAGACTTTTTTGTATCAGGTTTTTGTCCTAATGATGTTAGAATATGTTGTTTCTTATATGACCTGCAACTATGATGCCTTAATCTGTTCGGCACCTGTATTAGTCTCTTGCCATAATCTTCTTGTATCTATTAAAACATTCGTAAATCATGCTTCTTATAATTCCTCACAAGTCCACAAGTACCTGTGCAACAGCTATTTGGAATAGTTCTGATGTTGACGGAATATTAAAGGAAACTTTAAGGAGTTTGCACTTTTTTAATGACATATTAAATTTACACATTTGGGAGATCTGCTCGTCTAGCTTTATTCACCAGATATGCTGGTTTGCATCTAATATTTAATCACTTGCTTTTGTCTACTGGAAAAGTCTGACTGGGATTGCATGCCCATTTTCAGTGGAAGCCCAGGGAGAAAAGCACCAGTAACAAAGGTATATTAATAATGCATAAAAACAGAAGTATTTACACCATGTTTCAAATTTTAAAAATATCTGATAAGTTTGCAGACTGGTACGTTTCTGTTATTAGACATGGAAGATAATACAGAGATTATTTAATTAGGGCTCATACCTAAGAAGAGAGGAGGTGCAACATAGTTCAGTTCAGACAATGGTGAAAGAAGAAGGAGGATTAATGTTTAGTGGGGGATTGAGAGGTGGAGATGGTTAATAGAATTTAATGAATGGGGAAAACAGCTAGATGAAGAAAGTGACAACAGAGGTACATGTAAGGAAACAAAAAAAAAAACAGGGGGAGGGGACATGTTAACAGTATATGGCAGAGGGAAAAAGAAAGTGAAAAAAAGTGGAAATCAACCTGTGGCTAATCTACACCTGCATAGTTTGCTTTTTACCAGGTGACCTTTCACTTTAGCTTTGAAGTGTTTTATGTTAATCGGGTGTCTGATGTTACTTGGAGGGTGTTCCATGCTTTAGAGATGCTGATCAATTATAGCATGTCACTGCATACATTATTGGATTTGTTGGATTCAGCTAGTTAGTCCATTGTAGCATTAGCTTCTATGTGACACATGCCAATTGATGAGGCTGTCAAGTGAAAGTGTATTAAGTGGATGGTATAGTATCTTGTGTGGCATGAATAACTGGAGTAGAGAGAGAAGAGATGTATTGGGGTAGTTTAAGCCATTTGATAGTGTTTTAGACTACTGAAAAAATTGCATTTGTCATTCTTAACATCACTTCTTCAAGTGTGAGGAACAGACAATGTTCTCTTTCATCTCTTTTTCTTCATATCTTGAGACTAGATGGATCCGTCCCCAACAAAGTAGCTACAATGCCGTATTTAAAAATAAGCCCCTATGGTGAAACTCAAATAGAAAATGGCTCTACAGTTAAAGAAAAAACTCACTGCATGCAAAAATACATGTAATCCTCAAAATGTCAAAAGCACTTTTGTTAAACTTAACAAGAAACTCTGGTCTCTGATCAAATCAAAGAAAGCTAGATGTGAGGTAGAAACAACCACCCAAACAAAAGACAACTATAAGGCTTTCTGTGACTATATTAGAAACCATAGAAACAATGCCCAGCACTGCAAAGAGATAATATTAAATGTTATCACATACTCAGATACTGAGAACATAGTCACTGGATAAATTTAGCTGTAACTTCACCACCCCTCTCTCCTCTACATTCCCAGATCACATACCCACATCTACACTCTCCCACTAATCTCCAAAGAAGTGTTCCTCAAAGCAATTTCTCAGGCCAAGAATACTGCTTTTTTGGGGGGGTCAGATAACATACCAGGCTGCTTAATGATGAGCCTGAAACAAGACCTGCCAATCACTCTACAAATGCTACTCAGTATCAACCTCCAAACAGGTTTTGTGTCAGACAAATGGAGGACAGCAACAGTTAGCCCCCTGCATAAGGGTTGAGTTTCAACAAAGCCAGGTAATTATAGACCCTTAAGTTTGACCAGCCTCATCTGTAAGGCTAGGCTATGGAGGGGATCATCATGGAATTAATAAATAAGGATATGGGTAACCTATAAATACTTGACATAAGTCACTTTGGTTTTGTCAAGGTCAGAGCCTGCCTGCTTAACTTGGTCGACTTCTTTAAAAAGGTTATGGAAGGAATGGAACATGGAAAATGAATACACACTACAAATCTTCTAAACATCACAAAGGCATTTGACACCATCACACACTCAAGAATTGCTGATAAACTCCCCTAGCTAAATGTTAATTCCTATATAAGCCATTGGATAGCAAACAGACTAACAAATAAAACCCAGGAAATGAGGACAGGTCACTCCACATATTCCAAAAGACATTTCACAAATGGTGGACCCAAGGGGTCAGTCCTTCAGCCATTCCTCTTTAACATTCGCTTCACAAACGTCAAAGCTAATGTTAAAGGTTTATGGATGACCAAATCTGCACATGACTTAAACCTGTTACCATAATAAATTGTAGAGAAGGCATTAAACTCCTCCAATAGGGTCTTACCCAAACAAATAGCTGGTGTCATCAAAATGGACTAAAAGTCTTCTTCTTCTTTTGGCTTTTTCCAGTTAGGGGTCACCACAGTGAATCAGCTGTTTCGATTTCTTCCTGTCATCTGCATCTTGCTCTATCACACCAACCACCTGCATGTCCTCTCTATCCACATCCATAAACCTTATCTTAGGCCTTCCTCTTTTCCTCTTACCTGGCAGCTTCATCCTTAGCATCCTTTTCCCAATATACCCAGTATCCCTCCTCAGCACATGTCCAAACCAATGCAATCTCACCTCTCCGGCTTTGTCTCCAAACTGTCCAACCTGGGCTGACCTTCTAATATACTTACTCCTAATCCTGTCTACCCTCGTTACACCCAGTGCAAATCTTAACATCTTTAACTCTGCCACATCCAGCTCTGACTCCTGCCTTTTTGTCAATGCCACTGTCTCCAACCCATATAACATACCTGGTCTCACTACCCTTTTGTACACCTTCCCTTTCACTCTTACTGGTACTCGTCTGTCACAAATCACTTCTGACACTCTTCTCCACCCACTCCTCCCTGCCTGTACTCTATTCTTCACCTCTCTTCCACACTCTCCATTACTCTGAACTGTTGATCCCAAGTATTTAAACTCATCCACCTTCGCCATCTCTACTCCCTGCATCCTCACCATTCGTCTATCCTCCCTTTTCATTCACACATATATATTCCATCTTAGTCCGGCTGACCTTCATTCCTCTCCTCTCTAGAGCATATCTCCACCTCTCCAGGGTCACCTCAACCCATTTCCTACTCTCACTACATATCACAATGTCATCTGCAAACATCATAGTCCACGGGGACTCCTGTCTGATCTCGTCTGTCAACCTGTCCATCATTAGTGCAAATAAGAACTAAAAGTAAATGCGAAAAATGTAAAATAGTATTCTTTGGCAAGTATGACATGCCCTGTAGGTATCACATTGACAATACACCCCTGAAAATCAACCCATTAGTTAGGAATCTAGGAAAATATGTGGACAACAAGTTGTTCTTTGATCACCTTGTATCCACTATTGTAAGAAGTGCTTTTTCATTGTGTGACTTATTAGTAAGAGCCCGATCATTGAGTATAATGCCCCCTTCAGTATGCATCTGTCCAAAAACTTAACATACATTGGCCACAATGCTTTCTTACCAAGAATATTAAGAGCCTAAATCAAACAAACTACACCAATCATCTAAAAGCCTTGTCACTCTTCTTAGCATCATAAAGTCTAACCACTGAGGGTAAATTTCTGTCTCATGTACAAGGCCTCAGTAAACCTTATCCTCTCAGATCTACTGCATGGCTGCAAGTCCAATGGCGGCATAAACATCCACTCAAGAGATCTTAATCTCTTCTAAAATATAAAAAGAAAATGTTGGAAGGTAAGATATGCATCACAGAGGATACTCTTCTTTGAAATCATCTTCCTCTTCACATAAACCAAATTGCTTCCATTACTCTATTCAAACAGTATCTGAATGAATGGATGGAATACCATAAATTCACCCATTTTTAGCACCCTTCTCCCTATTGAACAGAGGCAACATGTAATTATTCTGCTGCCACTGGGTTATTTGTACTTATATTACAAGGGATAAAAATTTTATGGGAATGCAGTGCTATGCTTCTAAAGATCCTCACAATATGAGCAATGAATCTTTGTCAAATGCAGACAGCTTCAAATGACCCTATCCTGTCTAATGTATTGCACATTCATAAGTCCATCGGTGTCAGAAATGCCCCTAAACATGTTAGAGGGATAGGTATGTATCCCTCTTCTATGAAACCTTCTTCCACTCCAAGTTAAGCAAGGCATATCTTTTACTCTGTTCAAATACATCTTGGATGAGTTGAGAGAGAATCATGCCCCTCGTGGATAGGGAAATCATTCAGTAGTTCTTCCTACCTATGGGCACTCATATGTATACCACTAGAGATATATGGGTAGGATTTATACAATCCTCACAGAACAATAGCATAGTAAGAAGCTATTTAACGTCTGAGTCAGCTGATATCATACTTTTTTGTGGGAATTTTTATCATTAATAGAAGTATTGCCCAAAACAAATATATGTCCAATGTGCAGCAAATGGGCATAGGAAAAAAATGAAATGATTTATAACATTGGTTTGACTATGAATAACATAATAGGGTAACTACAGTTGATCAGAGTAATAAATATAATGTTAAACAGAATGAAAAATAAAATACATAGTATAATCTTGATGGAAATATTATTAAAGAAAATTCAAATCAAAATCAGGCTAAAAATGCTGAAGTATATATAGAAAATAAAGTCTGTACTGACTTTATATTTCAATAAAGAGTAAGCAGTTTCGCCTCATTAAACGATCTTGAAGACTTCATCAGATTAAATGAGGATAAATCAGAACGGCTCCTTTAAACCTCTAAAAGTCACATGAACAAACCACATGGCAAAATCTTTTAAAATATGCTATTAATATTCATACTAATATGAGCATGTACATCTTGCAAAAAATATTTATAAAAAACAAAACACTTTGCTTAACACTTAGATTTCAAAGGTTTCTCCTTTGGTAGCAAGTTCATCTTCCATTTGTTAACCGGGTTAGTCTGTCTGGGCAGAAACCCATTATCAGAGGAGACCCAAGGAGAAAAGTTCCAGAAATTGCAAAAAACAATTTACAGTATACAACAATCATAACAATTTACAAAAGAAGTAAGTACATTTCTAGTATAAGTAGTTCACATTACAAATTCAATTAGCAATGACTATACATACAAAAAAGTGAGATCCATAGCTACAATACAGAGGATGACAACTTTACAGATTATTTCTGTTTACAAAAGTAGCAAGAGTTATTAGGAGTGAAAACTTGAAAGAAGGATAAAAGAGGGGAGAAGCAGTAAAATGAGAGGAGGATTAACTTTAGCAAGCCAGGTGAGTAGTTAGGAGGGAGAAAGACTACATTTAGATTATGTTGGTTCATAACAATGGCAGGACCAGGATGAATGGAAATAGTCTTTTAAGGCAGATTTAAAGGAGTTGCGGTTTGTGATAGTTCTGACATGAAGAGGTAACTTATTCCAGACTGAGGCTACAGAATGACTGTAAAGTATTTTGCCAAAGTTACAATTGACTTTACCGACTTGTAACTGGTGCTGTAATGAGCTGCGAAGAGAGAGGAGCGGGAGGGACAGGATGATGGTGTGTGCAAGACCGAATGAGATAAAAGCAATTGGGGTAGCAGAAACTGATGTTGAAATTCAAGCCAATGCAGGTTTTTAGGGCTATAAAGTGATGAGTGCGATAAAATAAGTCAGCAGAAAAGCTTGCAACTTCGTTATATGTTTGTTGTAATTTAATCATGAGATTAAATTGGAGGATTGTGATTAAGGGTGCAGCATAAAGTAGAGTTGGTTGTAGGAGGGCTTGTGCTAGGGAGAGCCTGGAGGTAGTGGTGAGGTATTTTTTGTGTCTGCATAGGAGGCCTAGTTTTTGATGTGTTTTTTTATGCATTGCTGAATATGTAGCTTGAACCTTAGGTGGTCATCAATTATAACACCTAAGAGTTTAGTATGAGATTCAGTAGAGGTGATTGTATTGTTTAGAGAAGAGACTGAAAATGTAGCTTTATGATGTTGCATGTTTTTTGGAAAGAATAGAAGAAGTTTTGTTTTCTTGGGGTTTAGCATAAGTTGGTTGGAGTTGAGCCAGTTTTCTATAGAGTGAAGAGATTCTTGCATAAGGGTGTGAAGGCAAGTACTATCTTTAGAGCAGGAGATGATTGTGGAGTCATCAGCATACTGAATAACAGTAGAGATTGGACAAGCAGAGTGAAGGTTATTGATGAAGATGTTAAACAGAAGGGGTCCCCGGTGTGAACAGGTAGAAAGGAGGAGAGGTCAGATTCCCATTTCACAGCTTGGAATCTGTTAGTAAGGTAGCTAGAGAACCAGGAGAAAATAGTTAGAGAGGCTGAGAGATGCTAGCTTAGCACGGAGTAAACTATGAGAGACAGTGTCGAAGGCTTTGGCTAAATCAAGAAATGAGCAGGAGATGAGTATGTTTTTATCATGTGATGTGGCTACTGTGTCAGTAAGGAAAGTAAGAGCAGGAGTAGTGCTGTGTGGGGGTTAGAAAGTTTCCTTTAATAAGGTAGTCAAGGAGTTGTTGGTGAATGCACTTTTCTAGAATTTTAGATAGCAGGGATAGTACAGGAATGTGTCTGAAATTTGAAGGGTCTGTTTCACTTCCACCTTTATGTAAAGGTATGATATAGAACTTTTTCCAGATATCAGGGACATGGAGAGTTTTAATTTGAATTTTATGTGATTAATGTGATAAATGTGTTTAATTGTTTAATTGAATGAATGTTTAAATTACTATATAAGGATTATGGGTATGTTTTTTACTTTGTACTCCTGGAAGGGAATAGTTGCCAAGGCACTAGATTTTTTCATTAAACTCTTGTTTTGTGGATTATACTGGCTCTGTTTTTTTTGTGTGGCATTTGGTGCAGTTTTCTCCTTCATCAGTTGTTTAACTATATTTTCTTTGATGGATCTGTTAATCAAAATGGAGATGGGGACAGCAATAGAATTTGCAGCAACTTTTAAGAATTGAGGAGGTAGGTTATCTGCCAGTGGCGAGTAAGGTTTAAGTTTGGATAGAAAGGACTTGATATAAGTTGTGGGGACAGAAGAGAGAGTAAAATTAATGGAAAGGATAGTGTTGGGGGAGGGTATAATGGCATTGTTTTTTGTAAGGTTACTGATAGAGTTAATGAAGAAGAAATTCAAGACTGTAGCAGTTTCAGACAAGGAGCTATTATGGCAGGGGGTTAGGGGTGCCGAGGAGCCAGGATGTAGTAATTTATTTACAAATTTCCAGAATTTTGAGGGATTAGATTGTGGGTCATTGAGTGGTTTGTTGAAATAGTTTTGCTTAGCTGAGATAATATTCCTTTTGGATTTGTTATGTAATGCCTTATGTTTTTGGAGGGCAGTGGGAGATTTGGATTTATCCCATTTTGTTCCAAGCAGAATCACACTGATTCATGAGGGTTGTAGTGGCTTGTGTTAGCCAAGGGACAGAAAGAGTTTTTACTCTTATTTTCCTTATGGGAGCTAGGGAGTATAGTGTGTCTAGAAAATCTTTATTAAAGGCAAGAGCTGCATCGTGTAGAGGGAGATTGTAGAGGAAGGACCAGTTATTAGAAGATAGGAAGTTGTTGAATATTTTGAGGTTGAAGCCTGAGAGTTTACAGCAGCCTCTGTATTGTTGGGGTTTGTGAAGCTGGGGACAAAATCTGACAATAAAGGTAGGATGATAATCACTAAGGGTACCTGGTATTGTACAAGGGTTATGATAATGGTTAGGCTTGGAGGTGAGTATCCACTCTAGGGTGAAGGTAGTATTATTCTATGTACATGAGCTGGGTTGGAGATAAGCTGGGCGAAACCATAGAGGTTGATGGTGGAGTGAGGGGGCTTGGTATTGAGGGTCATCCAGTCGATGTTTATGTCATCCAGGATGACAGTTTCATAGTGGATAGTTAAAGAGACCCAGGAGAGGAAGTGTTCAAGGATAGGAATGTTATTTCCAGGGGGGATGTAGATAGAGACAACAGAGAGTTTTTGTAGGTGTTTAGGTGACATTTGGTGATGAGAGTTTCATCAGGGATGAACTCAGTAGTTGGGACTGAGGGAGGCTGGAGGAAGCTGATTGGAATACATTATGGTGACACCTCCACCTTTCTTTTTAGTCCAATCTTGTCAGATGATGTTATGCCCTGGTGGTATTGTTGGAAATCTGAGGCTTAAGCCAGGTTTCAGAGAGTCATAGAATATCAGGGGAGTATTGAGCTATCCAAGCATGGAGAGGGGAGATTTTGTTCATGATGCTATGGATGTTGATGGATATCATAGATAAGTGTTTGGTGTGAGGAGGTGTGGTAGTTTGAGAACAATTTGAAGGGGTCGTGAGTTGTGTGGGTGAGGTGGAGGCTGGGAGGGATATGCAGATAGTAGGTCCAGGATTAAGATGAACATCCCCAGATAAGATTACTTTTAAAAGGAGTAGCCTGAGGGAGGAGATATAGTTAATTCTAGGATATTGGAATAGTTTGATGTTTGGTGGGGGAGAAAGCAATGAGATAAATGTAACTTTAAATAAGTTGAAGTAACAGTGTGGAAAAAGAGATGGAGCTACTGGGAAAGAGTGGATGGTGTGAGGAGAGGTGGGGGGTAGGAGACAGTAGGTATGTGTTATGTTGGTGGGAGAGAGCAGTGATAGGCATTGAAAGAGGAGGTGAAGAGCATGGCTAATGAGACACAGAGGATCATTTGGGTATTGTTTGAAAAACTAGCTGTATAATTAAGCATGATGTGTTTGCTTAAGGAAGTTAATTACAAATGTTGTGGCAGTGGGTATATGAGAGTAAGTTACTAGGAACTATATATTGGTATTTGATTGAGAGCAATGTAGAGGATGTGAATTGGGAGAAGAGGAGTGGTTACTGGGGGGAAATGTGGTGAGAGAGGGGTGGGGCTAGTGGTGAGGGAAGGGAGGTGGTACAGAGGAGTGTGGTTACAGAGGAAAGAGTATAAATGTAATGACAGAGGGGGTTTGGAATGGGGGTAGGATAGGGGAGCGGAGAGAGCCTAACCATATTGAGGGCGAACAAAGTGGGTAGAACCTGGGTTCAAGTTAGCAGCAACAAGATTATTCTGCTCAACAGAAACAATCAGAAATGCTGACTATGTGCACCATATGTTGGTCTAAGTAAGCTAACAGGTTCTGGTGAAGCTGAGGAGTACGAACTCTTTTTTTGTTTGTTTTCCTTTAAAAAAAAACAAAAGGAATTACCAACAGGTTTGCTGGGCAATGTTCTAGGAGATTAATTTGTCTGTTCTACTAGAGATAGCCAAGTTCTGGGCACATGAGGGGATACACTATGTTTAATTAAAACAAACAGATAGTAAACAAACAGGCAGGATAGACTTAGGAGGAGCCGTAAGCTAGAAGTATAAAAGAAGGGGAGAAAGACGTCCTGGTGATGTGATGCTCTAGCTAGGATTAAAGAAAAACAGGTGGAATATATAGCATAAAACATACAATAGCTTAACAGTAGTTGTAGGAGCTGCCATTGTGCATCTGAGGACTACTATCACAGTCGCTGCACTTTCCTCACACTGTCAGCGGAGTTTTCAGCAATTTGTAAATATTCGCTTGTAACTTGTAAAAGCAAGAAACAAATACTAGGATAAGAAGCACTCACATGGCAGGGAATCAGAAGTACATTATTCTTAATTTTTGTTTTTTATTAATAAAAATATTGGTAGGAGAAGGGAATGCCATCATATATAATAATTATTATTATTTAATAGCAAAAGTGAAGCCATAATGAAAGAAAATGGATTTCAGGTGTTGGAAACAGAAGGGAGTGGAGAAGAAATGATTACTGATAAAGAAAGAAATAAAGACGAAAATAGCACTGGAGAAAAAAGAAAATGAAACTAAAAATGATAAAGAATAATCAATATAGTGCATCTAAATGTTTTTAATTTGGATATTAAAATAATATGAAAAATGCAAAATATTATAAGTTTGTATGATATAAGATTTGCTAGTTTATAAAAACAGAAAACAGTCTCAGGCTTGGTGCAGGTGAAAGTAGGGTGGACTTTTGTTGTAGACTGCCTAAGGTAATTAATATAAAGAAGGATCATAGAATTGTGAATAGTGAAATCAGGAAGGGTAATGGTGGTAGATTTTACAGTGAAAGGGGATTTATTTTTATATGTTTTGCCTAACAGTTTCTTGGGAAAGGGAATGTTTGATGAAATTAAGAAGTCTGTGTGTATAAGTTTGGGGTCTATGTTATATTGTCGACAGGTGAAAATGTAGACTCTGACTTGTTCCACACCAAAATGTCGAAATGGAAAATTAGCGAACCCCCAATTTCTTTCCAATGGAAAGAAATCGGTTGGCCAAACACCAACAGCACACATAAACAAATATATTTAACTGGGGGTCTGTGCCCCCCACACCTCCCCAACTAAATATTCTAACTTCTGAGACAGCACTACAGTCAGGGAAAGGGCAGGTGTAACAGAATAATGGCACACATAAACAAAGATATTTAATTTATATTTATATTTATTCACCTGTCAACAATATAATATAGACCCTAAGTTTGGGTATAAATGTGATAGGACAGGTAATTGTAATTTGCATATGAATAAAGGAAAATAGGTAAAGATTTTTTTGAAAAATGTCAAGAATTGAATAACTGAGGAAATTAAGGTATTAAAAAGAAAATATATAAGTACTATAAACACATACATAAACTCTGTATTATATTCAAGCACTTTAAAGGTGATAAAGAATGTGATATTTTATGTTGTTTTCTGAAATCATGTGGCAATACAGATCGTTTAGGGAAATAAAAAAGTAAACTGAAAAAGCAGTATATTTTAAAGGATTAACAGGATATATAATGAATTCTGCAGAAATAAATAAGTGCTAATGCAACTGTGGATAGAACATGGTATTATGAAAGCAATTTCTGAAAACAAAACATCTTGGGATGAACAGGGTTTAAAAATATTATGTATGGTTTTAAAATAAATATCTGATTTTGAAAAGATTGTTAGAAAAAGATCATTTTAGAATAAAAAAGAGTTAGTAAGTAAAGCTGTTGAATGTTAAAAGAAAAAAGAAAGACAAGTATATGAGGAAATGCAAAGAAAAATGAAGAATGTGTTTCAAAGACAAAGATATGCATAATCTAAAAAATAAGAAAAAATCTACTGCTTTCCAAAAATGCAAAGAAGAATAAAATTAATGAGGATATAAAAAATGAGAGATAACAAGTAAAAATCAGTATATTAGAAATAATACAGACACAATAAGGATATGTATCCGAAAGTAGAGACCAAAGTAAAAGAAGATTAGTCATTGCAGAGGTAAAATAATTGAGCGAGTACACAAATCAGGGAGAATTACAGCGGAAGAAAGTATTTTAGGTTTTTTATTAAAATTTGGTTTTACGGGAAGATGGTTCAGATGTAAGTTTTATAAAATATGGATGAACTGAGTAAAGAGTTTTTAAGTGTTAAATGAATGAAGAAAAGACTGGCTAAAGGAAGAAGAAATCTATAAAACAGCAATAAAATTTACAATAAAGAAGAAGGAAAACAGAGCTGGGGACCTGTAACTTGGTGTAATACATAGATTATAATTTTTTAGAAAAAAAAGTACAAGCTAGAATAGGAAAATAATAATTAATATAGTTATTGAAAGGATTTATAGTATAAAAGAAGAGAGGTAAAAGAAATATTGATTTTAATAAAATACATTGTGAAGGAAGGGAAAAGAAGAAAAGTAGGGTTGTGACCTGTGATATGATAAAATCATATTTTAGGATTAATCATGAATGAGCATACAAAATTTTCGATTTTTAAATAACATTTAAAAATGTGACTATCTGAAGGTCATTTAAGGCTTTATTTGAAAAAAAGTATTTAGTTACTAGTAATGTATTGGTACTTTAAGCTAAAATGATAGAGTGTATAATTTGCTAGAGGAATAGGAAAAAGCTTTGCTATTGATTACATTTTCTTTCTGTGAGATTCTAGACTAAATTCTGTCAAAAGGAGGATTATATATAATGAAAAACAAAAGAAGGACTTGGGATGTCAAATCTAGCTGTATTCCTAGCTTATTTGCATATATATTACATGCTATAAATAATCTTTGCAGAGGAAAATAGTTTAATGGGTAGTATTACAAAAAAGAAATGTAAATATGTCTGTGAGAAAATAAAAAATAGGATAAAGAAAAAAGATAGAGAAGACTGAAATAAAAGTATATCAAAATAAAATTATGAAAAATGTGTAAAGGAGGAACTAAAAGGAAAATATGGTATAAAAGATTAATTGAATATTATTTTGGGGGCAGATAAGTGGGTAGACATGAAAAAAGGGCAATGCATTAGTAAGAGAAAGAAAATGTTTTAAAACATATTTGAATCATCAGGTGTGTGTGTGTGTGTGTGTGTGTGTGTGTGTGTGTGTGTGTGTGTGTGTGTGTGTGTGTGTGTGTGTAGGCTTGTTATAGATAAGCTTCCAGTGGAAAAATTTAGACGTATAAAGCAGCAGAAGAAAGACTTTGTAAAGAAGAAAACTGTAATGTCCAAGAATCAATGTAGTATATGTTTATGGAACCTTAAACATTTTGGGAAAATACAATACTGAAAATGTAAAGCATTTAAATATGGATATAAGGCTATTATATAAAACAAAAGTAAACAGAAAAAATAATAGTGATGACTTTAATGTGTCCTTTTTATGGAAAGAAAACACTTGTGTTCACTAACAATGTGCATTCAATGTTGCTTTTAAAAAATATATTTGATATTTATTAAAAAGGGTGGGGCTAAAATGGAAAACATAATACACATGCTTTATATTTTACATGCACATATTTAAATAAAATGTGAATCTATAAAAAAGTTGGTGTTTCACAATAAAAAAATGTACACTTTTCAGTAATTGTCATGGGATCTTTTACATCTCCTCAGTAAGCAGCTCACTATGATGGGACCTTAGTTTTACCCTGTATCTCTCTCTCCCCCAAATGATTTCTTACCTTTAGTTCAACGTTCCCATCCAGATCACAGTAGCATCCTGGCTTTCATCACACCAAAGCTTGCTGAGTAAATAGGGACATCTATAAATTCATCTATGAGCTATGTTCTCAGCCTCTCATACAGAGAGAGAGAAAGAGAACAAGCTGCGAGGTTTGCTCTGACTAGTCTTCAAACAGTCTACTGGACTGATTACTACTATAAATCGATCAAGCCATATGATTCCTGTAACTCGGACTTCTCTGGTTTGAAGTACCGGACATTTCACTGATTTTATATACTACAAGCTAGTGATGTCACCGTTTTTATTATTTTGTGGCCATGCTGCACCGCTAAGCAATTTGCTTTGAACAGTAACGTAAGTCTGCATGCTTTACCAAGTCATGTTTGATTAGGGTATGAATGATGAATTCATTAGCGTTTAATTTATTTACTGAATTACTGTCATGTTATATACGTACAAGAACCCTTTAAAATACAAATACTCCGTAGCCGGAATGCTACACTGTCATTATTAGGCCTGTAATCCACAATGAATTTTGAGGTACTGACAATGCATTTTTATAATGAAACAAGTATGATAACTATAGGAGAAAGACCTTTCTGTGAAATGTGTGAAAAAATGAGTGTTACTTGCCCTGGATTGGTCAAGGACAGAAAGCTGCTACCAAATGTAAAACAGTTGCAAAATGATTTTAAGAAGTTCACAAGCTTAAAAACCCGAAGCTAAAAGAAAAGACTGGAAGCACTATCCTTTATTCATTACTTTACCGACTCCTGATGGAAGACATTTGTCTTGCCTTCCTCACCATTAGGAACCCAGTTTTACTAGATCTCTTGAATTTCAAAAATTGAATATTCCAATAAATACCAGAATGAGAGATGTAAATCTTCACTAACAGATAAATAAAACATGGTGAAGAAATAAGCTCTTTATGCAGTACCTTCCTCTCCTCTGGAATACACCCCCCCCCCTGTGAATTAAGCAGTGTGATACATTATCTTCCTTCAAATGGGAACTGGATGTTAGGCAGGGAATTCACAAAGTCACTGCAGTAGTGGTGCTGCGATAGCGTTGTCGCCTCACAGTAAGACGTTGTCCTGTTCGATTCTCAGCTAAAGCGTCTTCTGTGTGGAGACGTGTGAATGGCCATTCCTTCGTTGAAGGTTGTGCATCAGGGCTGGCAACTCGGCATGTAAAAATCTCCTGCCAATCATTAGCAGACCGGAGTTCCGCTGTGACGACCCCTAACCGGGAAAATCCGAAAGACACAACAACAACCCAGGCTTGACTAGCCGAGCTCTTCTTGAAAAAGGAAGTACTGTATGAGGGTGGGTACTGATAAGGCATAAACTGTCACAAGACTCTATTGCCCTGAATTTCCTATAATCCAACAGAAGATCTAATAAGACAGATAACTTCAGACAGATCCACTGGTGTTTAGGATGGGGAGATAAATGGGTGAACTTGCTTGGTATCTGCTAAGTAACACAAGCTAGCAGCAGTTTTTGAAGGTAACAATATTACGTAACGTTACATCCTCTGCTTCTTTGAATTTGATGATTTCTATGTCATTTACGTTCTCCTTCTGTATTATTACTTTTTCTGCTTTTACTATTACTGCTACTACTATCACTTCCACTACTACTACTACCACCAGTATTGGTACTACTACCACTACTACTTTTGGTACAACTACCACTTCTGACACTACTAGTACTACTGTTACTGCTACTACTACTACCACTACCACTAATACTACCACTGCTACTAATGCTACTACTACCACAACCATAGCTAATAATAATAATAATAATACTGCTACTAATACTACTACTGCTGCTATTACTTTTTCTACTACTGCCACTACTACAATTAGTATTACTGCTAGCACTTTTACTAGGGCTACTGATGCTTCTAGTGCTACTAGTACTACTACTGCTCGTACTACTACTACTACTAGTACTACTGCTACTAATTTTACTACTGACTGCTAGCACTACTACTCCTGTTACTACTGTTACTAATTTTACTACTAACTGCTAGTACTACTACTCCTGGTACTACTGCTACTAATTTTACTACTAACTGCTAGCACTACTACTCCTGGTACTACTGCTACTAATTTTACTACTAACTGCTAGCACTACTACTCCTGGTACTACTGCTACTAATTTTACCACTAACTGCTAGCACTACTACTCCTGGTACTACTGCTAGTAATTTTACTACTAACTGCTAGCACTACTACTCCTGGTACTACTGTTACTAACTTTACTACTAACTGCTAGTACTACTACTCCTGGTACTACTGCTACTAATTTTACTACTAACTGCTAGCACTACTACTCCTGGTACTACTGCTACTAATTTTACCACTAACTGCTAGCACTACTACTCCTGGTACTACTGCTAGTAATTTTACCACTAACTGCTAGCACTACTACTCCTGGTACTACTGCTACTAATTTTACCACTAACTGCTAGCACTACTACTCCTGGTACTACTGCTAGTAATTTTACCACTAACTGCTAGCACTACTACTCCTGGTACTACTGCTACTAATTTTACCACTAACTGCTAGCACTACTACTCCTGGTACTACTGCTAGTAATTTTACCACTAACTGCTAGCACTACTACTCCTGGTACTACTGCTACTAATTTTACCACTAACTGCTAGCACTACTACTCCTGGTACTACTGCTACTAATTTTACCACTAACTGCTAGCACTACTACTCCTGGTACTACTGCTACTAATTTTACCACTAACTGCTAGCACTACTACTCCTGGTACTACTGCTACTAATTTTACCACTAACTGCTAGCACTACTACTCCTGGTACTACTGCTACTAATTTTACCACTAACTGCTAGCACTACTACTCCTGGTACTACTGCTACTAATTTTACCACTAACTGCTAGCACTACTACTCCTGGTACTACTGCTAGTAATTTTACTACTAACTGCTAGCACTACTACTCCTGGTACTACTGCTACTAATTTTACCACTAACTGCTGGCACTATTACTCCTGGTACTACTGCTAGTAATTTTACTACTAACTGCTAGCACTACTACTCCTGGTACTACTGCTACTATTTTTACCACTAACTGCTAGCACTACTACTCCTGGTACTACTGCTACTAATTTTACCACTAACTGCTAGCACTACTACTCCTGGTACTACTGCTACTAATTTTACCACTAACTGCTAGCAGTACTACTCCTGGTACTACTGCTAGTAATTTTACTACTAACTGCTAGCACTACTACTCCTGGTACTACTGCTACTAATTTTACCACTAACTGCTAGCACTACTACTCCTGGTACTACTGCTACTAATTTTACCACTAACTGCTAGCACTACTACTCCTGGTACTACTGCTACTAATTTTACCACTACTGCTTCTACTAATACTAGTGCTATTACTTTTACTACTACTTCTTCTATTCCTGCTGCTACTATTATTGCTACAAGTCTGACACCTGATCTGGACTTTTTATGACTAATTGATTATTTCATTCATTATGGCTGGCATAGAACACTGTTCACAATGTTTCTGGATTCATGAAAGAACCACATAATCCCCAGATGTCAACCATACAGTAATGTCATAAGAATCATTGAACTCCAAAGCAGTACCATCATCAGCTGTGAAACCAATATGTGAAAACATAAGTACTCCAATACATGTTAGTTTCTGAACTTACAAAACAATCCAATTTAACCACACAGAGGTTCACTTGGTATAACTCCATGCTCACTGTGTTTACCTATCATCCTGAGTACAATAACTATGATCCTCGGATTAGGGAGAGGTAATGGAAAGCACGGGAATATGTGTTAAGTCTAAAGGTACAGTATACTCATTCAGTGCCTATTATCCTGAGCACAATAACTATGATCCTCGGATTAGGGAGAGGTAATGGAAAGCACGGGAATATGTGTTAAGTCGAAAGGTACAGTATACTCATTCAGTGCCTATTATCCCGAGTACAATAACTATGATCCTCAGATTACGGAGAGGTAATGGAAAGCACGGGAATATGTGTTAAGTCTAAAGGTATAGTATACTCATTCAGTGCCTATTATCCCGAGTACAATAACTATGATCCTCGGATTACGGAGAGGTAATGGAAAGCACGGGAATATGTGTTAAGTCTAAAGGTATAGTATACTCATTCAGTGAGGCAGAGTGGTATCAAAGTTAGTATATATAAGTAGCAAAGGACTGGGGAACTAGTTTTCCATGTCAGAGGAGCAGGAAGGTAAAGCCCTTCCCTATTTCAAAAATGCTTTAAAGGGTCACATTGAACCACTCTAATTTTTTTATTCAATGTGTTTTTTTTAGCTGTATTAGTTGCAGTAGTTGTATTTATGGATTTTACACTTCTGATAGATAGTCCTTTGCTCTGACTCTGCAGTATTTATACATTTATAAGCTTTCTCCTTCTGTTTTAGTTCAAAATACATTTTAATGCTGAGCCATGTTGCATTACAAATAATCTCAAATGAAGCATGTTCCCTGATATTTATGCATGCCTTAAAGAATTTAAAGTCCAGGAAAGACCATTTTAGGAATGATATGAATCTTGCACTATTTGCCCAAATATTATCCATACACAGGATATAGCTTAAGAGCAAGCTGAGGTTCAGCAAAGAATGTGAACCTTAGTTTCTACCTGGAAGTTCCAAAGTTTCCCTATAAAATCCATTTAAGTCTTTGAAATAGGTCTACTTGAGTCAGTATTCTTTTAAAGAAGTTTTATTAGGATTAGCACATTCGTCTTACAGAAATCGACAGCTCCCCCAGAATTAGTGATTTGTCTTATAGACCTTGACAGCTCCCCTAGGATTAGCACTTTCATCCTATAGACCTCGGCAGCTCCCCCAGGATTAACACTTTCATCTTGTAGACCTCAACAGCTCCCCCAGTTTGGTTTAGCCTGAATCAAGCTGCTTACATCACTTGGGACCTTTACTTTTATTGATTCACAAAATAAAGGATAGAAGTATGAAAAGTCATTAAATAAGTTTTGGTTTTAAAGTTTAAGAAGATAAAAGTTCAAGTCTAAAGGTTAATCACAGGTCCCTTCATTTTAATATGAACGATGTTTGTATCTTCATCTATATTCACCTGTTCCCAAACCATTTTCTTGCTCAGTGAGTAGAATACAAGATACTGTGTTACCTACCAAATACCTTCTTATACTTCTATTACAAGAATACCTTTTAGTATAACTGTTCATTTTAGAATTGTGACTTATTTTCAGTTCTTCAGCTATTCCACTGTTTAATCATACAATACAAATCAATAAGTATTATGTCTTGTTTGACTCTGATCTTTTTTATTTTTCAAATGAACCACAACAATGTAAACCAAAATACCTCACAAAGGACTCTCAGCCATTACATGCTAATACAACAATATCAGTGTTAAGTAAGCATCATTTTGTACTGACAAACATTTGTTTCAGGTATAGTGGCAGTATAGACCTGTTTCAGTGATCATATTATGTCAGAAATCTTTGTACAAATTCTAGTTTTAAGTAGATCACTAATGAAAGGTGTCACTGAAGCTGCTATGAAAAGGGAAAGATAATACTCAGTAGTGACATCATTACAATAACAACATATGTAAATATTGTATATGTTGTCTAATAATTGAAACATTTGCTTATTTTATTGTTTAATGCTTAACTCTTTAATGGTGTTCTCTTTAATGCTATGTACAACTGCATCTCTAATGATATATGCAACTGCATAAATTTCTATTTTCTAGTTTATTTGCAAATCGCTGTTCCATTGGAATATTCTGCATTATTGTACAGTTGTTCAGTTGTAAACATCTCAGTGTATGCATTGTATGGTCTTCTTGGGCCTGGATTGTGGCTGAAAAGGGTCAATGGACCAGTTCACTGACCCACTTAAATAAAAAAGAAAGAAAATAAACAAATAAAGAAATTAAATAAAATTATGGGATTAACAATGTTTTGTATGAAAATCACTATGCATGTATAGGGAGGAAAGGCAGCACATTTACATTAGAAAACCATTTCTCCTGTTAGACTGTGGTTATAAGCTCTCTTCTGCAGGTTTTGAGGTAAAACCATTTCCCCTGTTAGACTGTGGTGATAAGCTCCCTTCTGCATGTTTTGGGATAGTCAAAGGAGTTCGCTGCACAAGGTACTCCAGACAATGACAGGCCTTCTGATGTACTTTGTTGCTATAATGTGCACGCACGTGTGTGTGTCTGTGTGTGTGTATGTGTTTGTTTTGGCATGCACACACTTGCCATTCTATGTCAGAGACATGAACATTCATGATGCAATATATGCTTGCACAGCCAAAAGAAAGAAAAAGAAATTCCATCATAGTCATTTACAAAACATTCCTATGCTGTGAAGAGTTGGAACAAAAGCTGTACTATTCCATTAACAATAGGTCTACGAACAAAGACCACATTGTGCAGATAAGAATAGGTCTCTCAGAACAACGATCATGTTATACTGTCAACAAAGTCTAGATAAAAGGATGCTCTATAATTTTAAAGTTAAGATCTGGAAATTGTGCAGAACAGGAAAAGTACCTTGTTTAGGGCCCTATGTTTAACCCGGCTTTGATGAGAATAATAGGTTATACAAAAATATATATTGCAAATTGTAAAATGTATATTTTATTTATAAAAGGTTTGTGGTAATAGTGCTTTTTAGCATCAAACTTCTGCACATATTTGCTTCTAAGTTTGCTGTATGTTCAGTTCGCTGCAGGCTCAGTAAGGTGGATATGATGATATTTGTATGTTAGATTCTGTTTTACATGAACTGGTGTCATCATTTTTTTGTGAACTGCATCAGTCAGTGCAATCCCTTAGTGTTCTATTTTTAACATCTTAGTCTTTACTGTTCATATTAATAGTAATTCTCAAGTGCAGGATAAGTTTGACCTCATTCTACATGCTGACATTGCAACTTCAGCTTTAAGTAGTCCCAGTGTGGAACTATTACTCTTTTACTTCAGCACAACTTTAAACTGAGTTAGACCTGAGGTTTAACAGCACAGGCACTGGATTGTGGTAGGACCCAGTGGGGAATTTTAGCAGAATGTCGAACCAACAGATATCGATTACACTACAGTGATCGGTTAGTGTAGTTCGAATATTTGTGTTCGACATTGTGCAGGGAGATCCCTGTTCAGTGAGGAGCAGGAAATTAGCTCATTTCCTCACTATAGTGCGATCTCGGAGATGGGATATTTAGAAAAATAGTAGAATTAACATACCGTTGAATGTAGAGTGTAACTGTATGTTAATGTGCATAGCAGGAGGTGAGAGAAGTTACCTCCTGCTATGTCGAATACATCGAACTACGGATGTCAATGTATTCATTTTTGCCTGGGTTGCTGTTTCAAAATTCCGAATTCAGCATTTCGGGTCAACATTCTGAACGGTCGACCAAAGCAGATTCTGAATTTCAATAGTAAACCTATATATATATATATATATATATATATATATATATATATATATATGTATATATATATATATATATATATATAAGGAGAGAGAGAGTGTGTGTGTGTGTGTGTGTGTGTGTGTGTGTGTGTGTGTGTGTGTGTGTGTGTGTCTGTGTATATGCTGCTGGTTGATTCCTAATGTCATCATATTTTATATTTTACTTTAATATATTCATCATATTCAAGAATGGATTTTGAGAAATTAATATTAACCTATCTATGCTGGATGTTCTTCAAAAATCAAACTTTTGAAAACCAAAAGGAAGACTTTAGTGGTTTTATTCAACTTCTGAAATAGGAAAATATGAGATTGTCGATCGAGGACTGGGTTTATTCTCTTAAATTGACTTTTGAGCTTGTCCGACAGCTGGAATTCAATCTTTGTGTGGTTATTTTTTAAGAAATTAATATGACGTAATTATTCTTTGTTTTCTGGCAAGTAAATGGGACACATCATTACTTATGTGGTAAAGCAAATATACTTTCCTTAGCATAACGGTGATTAAATGTCTCATTGGTTTTGATATTTGCTTTACACTTAGATGGTCCAGGGATCAGCCTTGATTTCTGACTATAAACCTATACAAATATATACAGGTAATCTGATGTATGACCAGTTCATCCATGAGCATGCCTTAGGAATTTGGAAATAACAAGACAAACTTTGGTAAAAAGAGATGGCTGAAGAAAAAGGAATTTTAACAGTCAATTGTGTTCCATTCTGTACCACTAATAATAGGTATTTAGTCACTTTCTTTCTTGGCATTGCACCAGCGAATACAGTTTTCCATTTTACTATTTGCCAACTCTGTCTAGCTAAAATCTCATTAACTGCTTAAACAGATACATGGCTTGAATAATTATAAGAAAGGAAGAGCCAAGCTTAAGACCGCTTAAATCATGTTCTACAACTTAAAGAAAAAGAGAAACTTACAGGAAGAAATGGACAAGTGATTTGATCTGTTCTTTAGTGATCCGATCTGGTCTTCACTGTACACAACAAAAGCAAACAGAGTAGCAATGCAGACTGATAGAACATGTTCCTCAGAAATGTACAGCATACTTCATTTTCTGTTATTATTTTGTATATTTTATTTAATAAATTATTTCATGTGTATTTTTGAGGCTAGAAAAGCCAGTGATCTAAAACACTTTTTTATGCATACCTCTATCATATCATACATAGCAGGCACAGTGTAGAAGTGCAAAGAATTAAACACAATGGCAATGATATGAAGCCAGTCACTGTGTACTGCAAACAAACTTCTCAGTACAGGGAGGTATATGAAACAGAATGATGGCATGCAAAATACAGAATCTAACAAATATTATGCAAAGCTAATGGTCAGGTATGTTTTATGTGGAATGAATGTCTGGAAAGAAAGTGCAAATATAAGAGGACCAAACATCTTGTGAGACTAAGAAAGTACTAAGCAATTGCAACAGTCACTATAGCAAGTTAATTAGTTGTATTACTGCTTGTCATCTTCGTCCATGCAAAACCATCATAATCCAAGCTCCTTAGCCAAAATAACTAACCCTTTGTTTGAGGTGAAGTAATTCAATTATATTCATCTCCAGTTCATTTTGATTCAGTGGTTTATAATTTTGCAAAAATAAAACTGCTCTAAGAAACAGACTTATTTAATCTTGTGCCCAGCATCAGCTTATGTTACTAGGCACAGTAGGGAAGCTACTCCTTTAACAACCATCTAGTCTTCATATCTTTCCAATGACTACCCTGCCTTTCTGTTTCCCTTTTGCCCTCTTCTCTGTAGCTATAGCTCTATATCATAACAATTAATGTGTCTGCATTAATTATCTCCCCAGTAATCTATTCTTCCTTACCACAAAAAAAAACATGCCGGCTAAAAGGCTTCACTAATATGTCTCTCAATATTACACCTTCACATACATAAAAAGATATAAATAGATCAATAATTTCCATTATCTTTGTGGCCTAGATCATAACTAAAATGCCCAAAGACCAGTGTCGACTTACCAGTTAATAAGTGATAAATAAATAAAATAAATGAACTACAAGAACTGCAAACAGCTAGAGAGGCAGTAGTTTTGAGTTCACATTGATGAACTCAGCATTAAATCTTGTAAATTGTGTTCAAGTTTCAGTAGCAAAGGATATTTAGTTATTTGGTGAATTCTGTTTAATGTATAATTATGTTATGCTTTATATTACATGTAGTTGTATGAATCCCCTAAGTGCTTCAGACATTGCTTTAATAATTATAATATTCATTAAGTCCATTGCTGACCTTATAATAGAAAAGCTGATATTAGAAATGAAGAAAACTGTTATGAATCTGACATGATTATGCAAGTAAATGTGCTGTGTTAAAGACGTCTGTGTCTTTTCAAATCATACCTTTCTGTATAGAATTACTAGAGAGTTTAGAATGGTTGTTTGTGTCTATATGTCTGTGTGTGTGCCTATGTGTGCGTGTGTGTGCATGTGTGCACGTGTGTGCGTGTGTGTGTGTGTGTGTGTGTGTGTGTGCGTGTGTGTGTGTGTGTGTGTGTGTGTGTGTGTGTGTGTGTGTGTGTCTGTGTTTGTGTTTTGTGTGTTTATGATTGTCTGTCTGGAAGGGGTATGTGGCTGACAAACCTAAACCCCCCCTGACTAATAAGCAAATCCTATAATACCTGGGGGAGTCCAAGACACCATGAACTTTCAAAAATTATGTGCATGTGTGTATACACCCAGACATATGTTTATATACATATCTATGTTTGTAAGGTTGTAAGGTACAGTAGAGAGTCAATTATCTGAACTGATTGGGACCTAGGGTAGTTCAGATAATCAAATATATAATTGAACCGGATAAAAAACGACTAAAATCTTTTTTTTTCCACATGCAGGGAATACACTTTTCAAACATTCAGTGATTCCAGTAGACAATAAAGAATATTTTTCATATACAAGTGGGCTACTAGCTCAAAAAACACACACAAGCAAATACTTATAATGTTTACATATTCAACTTTATGATTTTTCCTACCAGAAAACTTTGGAAGGCTGCATTCGGATAACTGACATTTCGGATAATTGACGTTCGGAATTGACTATCTACTGTATGTATTTTCTTGCTTATTTGTTTGTTAGGTGGGTGGTCCAACATATACATTTCAGACACAGTGCTGGCCAAAGGTAAAATAACGTTAAAACTGCACAAGCAATTGCATGAGCAACACAGACAATTCAAACAAAATTAAGTTGTGGTATTTCTAAAATCATGTAACAATGTGTTAAAATACACCACAAACATAATTCATTTAAGCAATTTAATCATAGTGTGAAATTTAGAACACAACTCTACACAAGCAAACATATCAACAATTTCACAATACTGCATGAACCACTAGGAATTCTCATTAAATGTTACACAACCGAATATCATATTTCTTTAGTCAGTGATCCATCTCATTTTTAGAAATTCATATAAATAAAAGTCACTTCTGCCTTGTAAGTAATATACTTTTCTGATTTTAGTTTATTGCTTTAGACAGAAACACATTTTATACATAATATAAACCATAGCTAAGTCCATAGAAATAACATTTAATTTTGAAACCTTCTAATGGAATTGGTAGGATGAACTATTGACAAGGCTTGTTGATCCGAACAGAAAAGAAATGATTCTCTTCTGTCCCACAGTACGGCAAATTGCATCAGTACCCATCTGCCTACATGCCAATAAATTTCATTACAGAAAGAATTTCTGCTTACTTGGTGCCGCTATAAGCCTCGGAGGTGGTGGAGGTGGAGGTGGAGGAGGTAACAGAGGAGGTGGTCTGCACAGGCAAATCGACTGGCACTTTTCTTTAGCTTTCTCCATCACAGAACTAGAACATCCTTTTTGAACTTCAGCAACAGCAATCTAAAGAAAGATAGAATAGCTCAGAGAATTGCTATCATTGTTTCAACAGTAGCTGAAAAGCTGGGAGCAAGTACTTTAAATGCCAAGAACCATAAATAGATTACTTCTGATGGCTAAACTTTCAATAGCTATCAGAAGGCCTGGCTGAATAGCCAAATAGGATAAGGTACATGAATTAAAAACACTGAAGCTCATTTGGTTGAG
Organism: Protopterus annectens; assembly: GCF_019279795.1. Lineage (NCBI taxonomy): Eukaryota > Metazoa > Chordata > Ceratodontiformes > Protopteridae > Protopterus > Protopterus annectens. Next base: position 933,441,090 of record NC_056737.1, read on the forward strand.
ACTAACATAACTATTGTGCTTCAGGAAAATATTCTAGAAGGAAAGCAAAGTCCACGGCATCCCTCATGCAAAGAGGAGAACCCCTGCACTCACATCTCTGATTACTAGAACTATCTCCAAGGTCTTGAAACCTCAGGTTAAAAAAAAAAAATTATTGGAAGCTGGTTCAGTCTGTTTGTCTCAATATGTTTTCAATAATTAAACGTATATATTCCAACAAAATGTGACAGCAAATCTTTACAAAAAGGTCACTTGAAAAATGTTTCATCATATTTGCAAAGCAGCCAAGTGCAACAGTTCAGGTTTACCTATATACAACATGTCAAAAAGGTGCTACAATCACCGTATGAGTATTTCTGTTTTTTTCCCAATAAATATCAGTGCTATTGCTCTGTAATCAAGATCCACAATAGCAATTCTCATATATTTTCCAGTGACTTTGATATGTACTCAGAACTCATTATTTGTTTTATATATTATTCACAGTTTGTTGTCTATGGTAAATAGTATGACAACTTAATCTACCTGCAAATATATTGCTGCAATCAATAAATAAATTAAAATAGATAAATGCAATCTAAAAGTGTACGACATTTGGAATTACAGAACTTTCAACCTAGTTTAACTTTGCATTTGGGGGAATGCCTTTTACAGGGTCTATATCAGATCATCGAAACGGATCATTATCTAATGCTGTAACATCAAAATGCAAAACCCGAACCCTAACAATATCGAAACCTCAACACACACACACCACAAGCACACTAAAAATCAGCAATCCACACACATACATTTAAAAGTTACATCTAACCCTACACTACACTGCACATACACTACTATCTATCCACTTACCTTAACCCAGACACTAACCCTAAGGTCCATCACTATCGCACACTCACCTCACCCGTGCCCTAACCCTAACTCACTTAACCTGCCCTTAACCCCAAATTCTCACTATCGCACACTCACCTAACCCGCGCCCTAACCCTAACTCACTTAACCCACCCGTAACCCTAAATTCTGTCACAATCGCACACTTACCTGACCCGAGCCCTAACCCTAACTCACCCAACCTGTGCCCTAACCCAAACGTCTCCACAATCACACACTTACCTTAACCCAACCCGTAACTTTCCACTACATTGCTGAAAAAAGTGAAGCCACAACAAGGACCAACCGAATTCTTTCCCTAGGAAAGAATTCAGTTTTGTGCAGCTTAGCTGTTTTCAGCATTTGCGATATTAGATCATCCAAACTTCTGCCGTTTCGATGATCTAATATAGACCCCCTTTTACAGATGGTCTACCAAACTTTTAGCACAAGGTATTGTAAAATGTTTAATGTTTTCCATCTACAGATTTTAGCTCACTTGAAGCATAGTTTCACAATTAACAATTTAACAGAAGTGGGACAGCCACAGTGATTGATCAGGCACATAAAGAACTAAATAAACGAGGATATAACTACACAACTATTTTGAAAATGGTTGGCATGTTTGAATGCTAAAGTTTAATGGTTTTTATTTTTGCCAGGAATAAGGATACATATACATGAAAGCATTACAGAAATATAGTTATAAAACAGCTAGTATAAATGCAATGGACTTTTCTAAACCCTTGCCTTAATATATAAAATTTCAAACATAATTTAAGAATGAAGTGCCCTTTACTTTTAAATTTTAGGAAAAATACATTTACCCTGGGATTCAGAAAAGACTACTATGAATGGGGAGCCTTTGCATGAGTGGTATCCCCCTCATGACAACCCTTTCTGATTTATAGACTTCCCTACCTCTGAGGCTTCCTGCTAATAGGAGTATTTGCATGGAGAGTGGTCCTGCTGGCTGAGCCACATGGTGATGAGACAATCCAGGGAAGTGGCTAATGATAGTTTGCCATGTGCCAATCCAGGGGAGTGGCTAATGATAGCATGCCATGTGCCAATCCAGGGGAGTGGCTAATGATAGCATGCCATGTGCCAATCCAGGGGAGTGGCTAATGATAGTTTGCCATGTGCTCCCCTCCCCCCAGGAATACCTGTGGTTTCTGATTTATGCTGCCAAGCAATTCAAATATCTTGCTGTATTCAATAAACAACACATCAAAATAAATAAATGCAAGCTAAAAGTGCAGGACAGGACGATAAATTTATAATGGAAGCAGTTGCAATGCAGTTAAGTTCAGCAAATTTCAATGACTCTGTGGGGTGGGAAGCTAGTGTGTGTACATATGTGTGTGTGCATGTGCGTGTGTGTGTGTGTGTGTGTGTGTGTGTGTGTGTGTGTGTGTGTGTGTGTGTGTGTGTGTGTGTGTGAAAGTCTGTGTGCATGTCTTTAGATACGTGAAAAGTCAGATGAATGCATGTGTTTGTGTGTGGGGGGGCATCGGTCATGTCAGGGGATTGTAGGTGTGGGTGTGTGTCTGCCTGGGAGATCACAATAGGGCAGTTAGGTAACAAATAAAGAATGTGAATATATCCTCAGGTCTGAGGAAATTTTGTCATTATACGAAACGAAAGTGCTAACATTATTAAATTAGTGTCTGCTATTTCTTGCTATCGCCCTTTACTCATTTTATTTTTAGTTGTTGGAATTTTTTAAGTTTGTTTAGTGTAAAAACTGCTGCCAACACAGGTCTGGCAGTGATAATGGTAAAAATGTGTGATTTACAGCTATACCAATGAGCTAATAATGAGGTCTTCTATATTGCGTTCATAGCTATCTCTGAAGTACATTTTCCCCTAGTAACATAAATTGACCTACCTACTGTACAGAATTTATATGAGAGGTAGGATTCTTTCTGAATCCTAAGGCTAGAATTCTATCTTGTGAACACATTCACCCCACCCACAACCTACAACCTACATTGACATAAGTTCAGAAATCTTCAATGGAATCTGCTAGTGTGAACCTTTTTTTTTTAATGGATGATGTATTCCTCATCACCAAGGTTGTGTAGCACCCACCCACAAGTATAATGGTGCTGTCAAAATGTCCCTTATTTCCTGCCTCCTCAGCTGACTCCTCAGAAGATGGGCCTGCTAATCAATCCTGGGTCTCCTAAGCTCACATCATCATCATCATCATCAGAGCTGCACCCCTCTGTGCCACAGGGCCAACTGTGTTTTAAAATTACTGTCCAACAAAAAAAGAAAAATAGCTTGAAAGGTATTATTTTGTATGGATTTATCTGAGCAAAAACTGACAAGATGTGGCAGTTAATGAACCAGTCACATGACTCAGGATATTCAAAAGCTATTACTGTTTAAGAGTTCATATTTACACTGACAATAATCACTGAGTCCTCTTATTGAGATAGGCCTGCCTTACAGCCTACTACAGATGGTTGCTTGCTAACAGCTTGTGGTGCACCTGCTTACTGCAACTTGCTCAAAAAAGCAAGTGCTCTACCTCCCAGTAGTCCAGTCTCATATTTCTACATAACCCTTCCAATACCCAATCCTGTACATTACAGTACATAGTGCTACCAGAACCTAAATCCTAAACCTAAAACTCCCATCTAATTTCCAAAGGAATCCCCAGTCCATTAAGCTAAACCACCACTCCCCCCAGCCATAAAGATCACTCCTTAAGCTAAAACTACAGTGCCCCCTCCTTAAACCTAAATTCCATAATCACTCACCAAACGTAAAATCATCTTCCTGCTCCCTAAAACTAAAACCCAACCCCCTCCCTAAACCTAAATTCTCTGGTTGTACCCTAACCCCAAAACTCTCTTCCTACTCCTTAACCTAAAAATCCCCCCTCCTTAATCCTAAAACCCCTCCCATTCTTTCTCCATGGCTGCTTTCCAAAACTCATATTTGAGTCAGAGCATGAACAGCAGACTAACCAGGCAACGAGGCTCTCAAGTACCTGACTTTGAGATAGTGGCTTTCAAGCACCTGGGATTCAAGCACCTATGGTGAACCTGCCTGCTGTAGATGCACATGGACAACAAGAGGGAAGAGGATAACGTGTAAAACATGCATGCATGCACAAACACAAGTATGCATATACATACAAACACATAACTGAGGGCATTACAGCTGGTGTGCGTGTGTGTGTGTGTGTGTGTGTGTGTGTGTGTGTGTGTGTGTGTGTGTGTGTGTGTGTGTGTGTGTGTGTGTGTGTGTGTGTGCATGCTCTGTGCGTATACTTTTGTGAATCCCTGGCCTATGGTAATTTATGGATCCGTATGCTTTCATATCAGACAAATCAAGCAAAAAACAGAAGCTAGAGTATTGACATCTGCGAAAAGTGAGAAAAGCCATATGAGTTACAAAAGGATAAAGGGACACCTCTAAGCTGCACGTACATTATTAGCTCCCGATTATTAGCTCCCGAGATGCAGTCATGTCACTTTCCTAGTGATGAGACATACATTGCCAAATCAAACTTAAAATTATTATCAAACTGTTACAAATTTCAGCTTGATAGCTTCATCAGCATCAGGCCATGTAAAATGCATTGTGAAATGCATTCTTCTCACTTCTGTTTAAAAGCAGCTGTATGTCACATGGCTTCCCTAAAAACCCTATTCAATGTGCTACAGGAAAGGACCAAAAAAGCATTTCAGCTTTTTGTGTTTAACAAAATGCTTAAAACCAGAAACTGCATTTAAACTTTGGTGTCTGAGCAAACATGACAGGCTGTTTAACATTATGATCCCATTTAAAACTGCACATGTAAATATAAGTGTAAGCAGTATGTTTGGTGCACAAAGCTCTCCTGAAATATACGTATATGCTAGCAGGTAGTCTTTAATCAGGATTTCCTACTCTTTTCTTGTCCCTAATTAGCATCATCATATAGTGACAACAGTATATTGCACAGATGTATACCATCTTAAAACTTTTGTATAAGTTTGCTGTTCCAAACTGCTTTCACAGTCCTAGGCAGGAAAGCTTCAAATTAAGTACACTGCATTATAGGAACCAATTAAATTTTCTCTACAAATATACTATCCATGAGTTCTATGATATTATTAACTTCTGCATTTATGAAAGTATACAAGTAACACACAAAAATATGGGTACACCTGAAAAAGCCCTTTGATGCAGTCACAAAGTAAATACACAGCAGTAAAAGATGACCTACATAGCATTCAAAAGTCATCCTAATGATAAAAATATGTAGATAAAGTGAAGTACAGCATCTGGGTATCTGCCTTATCCAACTATGAGCACATGTTTTTCTAATATCCTGAAAGAATAATGAGGCACTATTTAATTACATCAAAAATGAAAAGCAAAATTGCAAACTGATGTATTATAAGGAAAAAAGTGATTACCTATCTACAGTCATAGAGAATATACTCCCAGAACAATTTTGTTCAAACTACACACTAAGCAATTAAATCTATCAGAGTGGTACAGAGAGAGGAAAAACATTCATTGTATGATGACTACTGTTAAAAGTAAAAGTCAGAACTCAAGCGCCAGTAAACTAAGCAATATACAATGTGGTTTCTTACACGGAGTCAAAGAAAGCCTAAATAAACACCTATTAATCATGCTGAATAAAATGTTTTCACATGGACATACCCCTTACATAAGGTAACAGTTCACAAGGGGAAGGGGGCGGGGTCACAGCAGATCCAAATAATTTTATACCTATAAATCTGACCAGTATTATATCATAAATCATGGAGAAAATCATAGCAGAGCTTATCCAAAAAGGCACAGGGGATTGCAATGACCAACTGGAAACATAGTTATATAAAATGTTTTTCAGTGCTGGACAGGCAGATGGATGCTTGATAATTTTATAGGTGGTAAGAAACTGTATATATGTTAGTTGAGGAGGCAATTCTAACAAATGTAGGCTTTTTAGTGCTATACAGTGGTGGGTTCTGAAAGGGGTATTTGCTGTAAATTTAGTAACTTTATTATAGCCTTGTTCAAGTCTGAATTTTTGTGAAGCCTAGACATTAGTGAGGAAGGAAGCACCATAAAGAAGTGTGGGGAGGAGACAAGTAGTGGCAACTGTATTTTTGTTGTGTCAGTGCAAAAGTTTTTGGCTCTGTAAAGCATCCCCTAGGTTTTGGTTAGTTTTTCTTTTGCAATTTTGTATATGCAGATTGAATGTAAAATTATCATCCACTATCACCCTTAATAATTTGCTATGAGAAGTGACTTCAATGGTTGTATTATCAAGAGAAAGGATTTTATAGGTTCATAGGTTCATAGGTTCATACTAGGCTATCTGCCCTCGGGCATTTATAAGCCTAGCCAGAGTGTGTTTGGCTTTCGCCACCCATTTTAAATGAATTTTGCTTTGCCCTTTTTCGAGGTTAGTATACTGTGCCTCTGTCTAACAGTGACACAGAAGTGATACCCAGGATAAACCTATGATCTCCCATCCACTCATCAAGTTTCCTCTTGAAGAGAGTCAATGAGGGACTCTGCCTAACCTGGACTGGGATTTTATTCCAGAGTGAAGGGAGCCTCTGGGTTATGAATCTGTCCCTCCAGCATGTCCTATTTATTTCAGTGCTGAGGTTCAAGTCTCTAGAGCGCGTAGCTCGATGGGATTTGGATTTTCTGAGGTGCAGCATGTCCATTAATTCCGTGTTGGACATGGCTTTATACGTCAGGCACAGATCGCCTCTGAGCAGGCGGTATGCCACTGAGTAGAGCTGGAGTTTCTTTAACCAGGCAGCATATGGCATCTGTTTGAGCCCTTTGATCCTCTTGGTGAGGTACTTTTGGGGTCTTTCCAGTTGCTGCAGGTGTCTGGTAAGGTACATCCCAAAAGGGGCATTGTACTCAATTATGGGCCTGATGAGGGATGAGTAAAGAGGCACGATGACCTCCCCTGATCTAGATGTGAGTCCCTTCATGATTAGGTGGGCTATATAAAATGTTTTTCTAACCACTTTGGCCACGTGGTTTACAAATGAGAGATTGCTATCAACTTAGATCCCCAGGTCCCTAATTACTTCTTCCATACTTAATGGATTACCACCTATGTGGTAATTTGTGGGCACTTTGTTTTTGCCAAAGGGGATGACTATACACTTTTTGGCGTTTAGCTTGAGGCCATGGCTCTGGCACCAGTTGTCTGTTTCTATGAGGCCCTTTTGTAGGATGCTTGTGTCAGCTGGAGAGTTGATTATGGCACCTAGTTTGCAGTCATCTGCGAACTTGGTCAGCCACAGTCCTTCCATGTTGGCCTGTACCTCCGAGAAATATATACCGAACAAGAGAGGTCCCAGGACTGAGCCTTGTGGGACACCACTTGTAACTGGTCTGGAGTCTGACATGGCTCCAGCAATTCTAACCATGTGGGTTCTGTCCTTGAGCCGGTTTGCAACCCATCTAGTGACATAGGGGTTTATATTTAAGCTGGTGAGCTTATCTATAATGCCCGAGTGGGGTATTGTATCGAAGGCTTTTACGAGGTCCAGGTAGGCTGTGTGCACCACTTTCCCCTCGTCAATGGCCTTGGTGACTGTTTCAAAGAAATTGACCAGGTTTAAGAGGCAGGATCTGCCCTTAACAAAGCTGAACTGGGTAGGATCCAGTGTCTGTAGGTCCCCAATATCTTTATTTATGAGGTCCATGATGATCCTTTCCATAGCTTTGCAGACCAAGCTAGTCAGGCTTATGGGGCGATAGTTTCCAGGATCCATTGAGGCACCACCTTTGTGGAGAGGGACCACTGTTGCTGTATGCCACTCTTTGGGTACATATCTTGTAGTAAGGCTGAGATTGAACAGTAGTTTTATGTTTGGGTTTAGCTCTTCTTGGAGTTCATGTAGGGCGCAGCCCGGGACACCATCTGGTCCCATTGATACGGTGTTTTTTGCTTTGGAGAGGGCAGCTCTTACCTGAGCATCTGAGATGTTAGGGGGCAGCACTCTGCTGGGATAGATATTTGCCCTTTTGGTGGGGAGGGGGGGGGGTTGCGCTGAACCTGTCAGCTAGGATGTTAGCAATGTCTGTGGGTTCAGTGTATTTTTTGTCATTTTGGACTAATTCTAAATCTGAGCATATCTGGGAATTCTCACCCAGGTTCCAACATAACTAAAGAAAGCCTTGTGATTATCCTTAGTGTCCTGTGCAAATTTTCTCTCGAAGCTGGCCTTAGATGATTTTATGAGTGCCCGTAGTTTTTTGCTAATACTGATCAGAGATGCCTTCTCTTTTTGGGATTTTGCTCTATCATGTAGTAGTTTCCTCCTTCTATTGTATAGTTTGTTTATGGCTGGGGTCCACCAGACAGGACGCCTGCCATTGGAGGATTGGTTCTTGGTTTTATTTGAGATTGCATGATCCATGCATTCCTGAAGGTGTTCATAGAATGTGTTTATAAAGGATTCTGCGGTCTGGGCCGTATTTTCCACAGGCCCAGGGGCTTTGAAGGATTCCACCCCAGTTTTGAGGAGTGTGAAACTTGCTTTAGAGAAGTTTTTCACTGTGGTTTTCTGGGCAGGGGGTGGGGTCGGGATGTGAATATCCAGTGAGATTAGTTTATGGTCTGATCTTACCAGTGAGGGATACACTTCTGGTCTGGAGCATAGAGCCCCCATGTTGGTGATGATCAGGTCCAGTATGTTTTCCCCTCTTGTGGGAGTGGTAACAAGTTGTTCCATAGCATTTGAGTTTATAAATTCTAGGAAACTTTGGGCTAGGGTGTTGGAGCTAGAGTAATGCTCCCAGTTTATGTTTGGGTAGTTGAAGTCGCCCAATATAATGGTGTTTGGAGAGACCTTCATATTTTCCAGTGTTCTCAGGGAGACCGAGTGGGGTTCCTGGGTTTGGGAGTGTGGTCTGTAGCAGGCTATAAACTGGAAGGCAGTTTTACCCACTGTTAGTTGCACATGGATAGTCTCTGATGCTTCGTGCTGTGCCACCAACCTGGAGGTGTGGGTATCTTTGACAAATATTGATACTCCCCCTCCTTTTGTGGTTCGGTCCAAGTTTTGGGGCCGAAAAGCATGGTATGAGGTATAATCTGGTAGTGCTGGGGTGCTCTCGGGAGCCTTGAACCAGGTTTCTGTTACTGCACAGATATCGATGTTCTCCATGCTAAGGAGAGTTTCGAGTGCGTGCATCTTGAGGTTTCGACTTCTGGCATTGAGTAGCATTACTCTTAGTTTCTTATCCCTTGTGATACCTATGGAGGTGGGTTTGTCTTTTGAGCCTTGCCTAAAAAAGGCACTATGGGGGTGGCAAGAGCCTTTGCCAATATCCGAAAGTCCAGAGGTGACAGATGCAAGCCGTCCCTAGCGAAGCATTGTGGCTTGTCAAGCATGTCATCCCAGGCTGACAGGCATTGGATCCCCTTTGAATGACACCAATACTTAAGCCAATTGTTGAAATTGATCATCTTGTCTTCATATTGTGGCATCATTCTTGGTGAGGGTAAGATGCTACTCAAGGTCAGGGTCATACCGGCCTGGGCTACATGCTCAGAGAGCTCCTCTATGTCTCTTTTCATGTAGTCCAGGGAGGTACGTCTCAGGTCATTCACACCAGTATGGACAATGACTGAGTCATATTTGTACTTGCCTTGGAGTGTTTGTGTTATGTGGCGGATCCTAGCGTCCGACAGGCAGCTCACTGTGACCTTCTTCTTGTTCAGCCTGGTGAGCGGGACGTCAGTGTGCCTGACGATAGAATCACCTATTACAAGTGTATCAGTTGTGTTGTTTACCCTTAAGGGCTGTGACTGTTCGGCACACTGGCTTTGTGAGCTATGTGTTGCACGTGTTTTGTTTTGGGGTAGCAGTTGCTTGGGTGTCTGCTTTGGAGGTCTCTGCTGCTTAGGCAGATTTTTATTTAGAGCCTCTGAGTGTGTTTTTGTGTGTTTATGTGTTTGGTTTGCTGTCGTGGTAGGACTATGTGAGACTAGAATTGTAGTGAGTGTGGTTTCCTTCTCCTCCTGACTGGTTACGCCAATACTGAGTTGAGAGAGCTTAGCCTCCAGTTTGGCTATATGGTTGCATCTCTCACATGTGTTGGAATTTGTTGGGAGGAGGAGAGGGTTGTCTGTGTACATGAGGCAGTTGTAACATTGCCTCAGGATTACCAGATTCACCAGCTGGACTGGAGAGGAGATTGACAAGTGACCTTTGGACATGCTAGAATAGTATTGGGAATTCCTTTATAATTGAAAAAAAAAGGCCAATGGGGAACAAGGTACTCAAGGGGAGTTTGTGAGGGTGGAGTACTTTTAATTTTTTAGTGCTGACTTATATAATTGCTTTAGTGAGCAAGTGGCAGGCTTTAGAGTAGGAATAGGGTGTTTATTATGAGAACTAGATCAGTTCTAAGGGAAAAAGTGAAGAACAGACTTTGTGGAGCCGAGAATGGTTTAAACCCAATTAAGCGGAGCTGCCCGATGCTGCGCATAAATCGTGCAAAGCCGCGCCAAAGCGGGTTTTATACAGGGGGACTTGAAAGAGCTAGAAATTGGCACAAAACAGCCAATAGACTACCCAATTCTTGTGCTGGGAACACTCCTCCAGGGATAGATAGGCTGCTCTAAGCTCCCCACTGCCACTGGTGAATAAAGAAGCCTCCCTTTATCCAAGAAAGGAAATGGGCAACACAGGAACTTTCCAAAAGTCCAGAATACAGCAAAGCCTGTATTTGGACTACTCTAGGTCAGGAAAGATGGGAAACAAGGATAATTTTTTTGTTTTTTTCTTTTTTGCAACAAACAGCAGGAAAATGCAATAAATATGTAACACAGGCTAGTGCACTTGAGTGTGTAGCCTCAACAGGTAAATGCAACAACCAGGACAAACTTTAAAAGTGCAGGTGCAAAAACAACTTTAAACAGTTTAAAACAGTTCAAGAAGTAGAAATACTTGTAGTTTAGCTAGATCGGACAGTCGCCTAGGTAGTAGCAGGAAAAAAAAAACACTTTTATCAGGTTAGCAGTCGCTCTTTTAGCCTCTCTGCTGCTAGCACCACTCTGCAGGACCACGAGGAGCTTGGCTGAGTAGTAACAAGTGCAAAAACCACGCCAAAGCTGGTTTTATACAGGGGGACTTGAAAGAGCTAGAAACTGGCCCAAAACGGCCAATAGACTATCAGATTCTTATGCTGGGAACACTCCTCCAGGGATAGGTAGGCTGCTCTAATCTCCCCACTGCCACTGGTGAACAAAGAAGCCTCCCTTTATCCAAGAAAGGAAATGGGCAACACAGGAACTTTCCAAAAGTTCAGAATACAGCAAAGCTTGTATTTGGACTACTCTAGGTTAAATTTAGTTTTTTTCATGAGGGAGAGATTTGGGGGAGAAAAGTAGTAGTTTGGTCTTTTTTGGGTTGAGCATGAGTTGCGAATTAAGGAGCCATGTTTCAGTCTCTATTAAAGCTTCCTGAGTAATTTTTGGAAGTGTACCATGTTGTCAGATATGCAAAGGAGAGTGGAATCATCTGCATATTGTATTAAGGTGGCATGTTGCGTGGATGTATAGAGGGTGTTGGTGAACTTTTAAAGAGGAGGGGAAGAAGGATACAGCCTTGTGGTACACCAGTGGTGATTGAGAGATAAGGAGAAAGCATGGAGTGCCATTTTACTGACTGATGCCTATTAGGCAGATAATTTTTGAACCAAAGAAGGGTGGGCTGAGAAGGACCTAGTGTGGACATTTGAAGTAGAAGTTTTGCTGTGACAAACTGTGTCGAAGCCTTTAGACAAGTGCAGAAGTAAGGAAGAGATGAGTTTGCCGTTATCTCTAGCTTTATTGACAGTATCTATATAGGTTAGAAGGGCAGTGCTGGTACTATCCAAAGGACAGAAGCCATGTTGTATAGGGGATAGGAGTTCTTCCTGCAGGATATAGTCTAGCAATTGTTTTTGAATACATTCTTCAAGTATTTTGGTGAAGGGAGATAAGATTGCTACAGGTTTGAAGTTATTAATGTCTGCTAAATTCCCTCCTTTGTGCAGAGTGATAATGTGTGACTTTTTCCAAAGGGAGAGGGAACATGGGATTCCTGCAATGACCTAATTATAAGGATTGAGACGGGATAGGCAGTGCTATTATAGGCTATTTTTTAGGTACTAGCTTGTAAGGTCATCAGCTGAAGAAGAGCACAGTTTAAATTTGTTTAAGAGTAGTTTTGTGGATGTGGTGATATGTGCAATTGGGCAAGGTTAGGGTTATATGCTGAGGAATTCTTGGTTAGAAATGCTATACTGTTTATAAAATAAGAGTTGAACTATATTTTAGTTTCCAGTAATGAGTTATTGCGTGAGGGGTCCTAGATGAATTTTTGGCTGGGATGTAAGATTTCTTTAATGGTATGTCCAAGATTTTTTACAGTTGCTTTTATTATTATTATTATGAAACTTATTATATATAATTTTTGTCTTCATTTATTTGTTTTTTAGTATAATTGTGAAGCATTCTGAAGTTTCAGGATATGGAGATGTTTTATATTTTTGCCAGGCTGTCCATGCTTTTTCTCTATCCTGCATTAGTATTCTACTATTTTTAGATGGCCACATTGCATTATTTGTTTTTAGTCTCTCCCTTGTAGGAGGTGCAAGGCTATTTAGGATATTTAAAAAAGTTGTATTGAACTCATTTACAGTATCGTCAATGGGGAAAATGTTTAGGAAGTTCCAATTAATAGATGATAACGTTGTAATGAATATTTCTGGATTAAACTTGGAAAGGTGGTGTGTTATTTTATAAATATACTGTTTAAATGGATGTGTGAGATGTCTGGTCATATACATCGGGAGATGATCACTGAGAGAGTCTGACACTGTACCTGTGGTGAAGTATTTGTGAAGGTCTGATACTAGGATCCAGTCTAATAGGGAATTTGATGTCTTGCTATAACATGTGGGGCTATTAATTAGTTGTCTGAAACCATATAAGTGCATGCTAGATGTAGGGGAGTTAGAGTGTATGTCCAACCAATTGACATTCAAATCACCCAGTAGTATTTTTTGTGGAAATGTTATAGATATCTAGTGCAGGATATCTTCCAGTATAGCTATATTGTCCCCAGGAGGGATGTAAAGGACAGTAATACATATTTGTTTGTAATTGTTTATTTTGAGGAAAGCAATAAATATTATTTTGAGGAAAGCACTAAATATACAGAACCAACTGATACTGCCAACATCCTGGCAGATAGGTTCAGTGCTAACTTTACTCCTCTCTCATCCCCTAAAGGACCCATCTCTATACTGGAAGAATGCAAAGTACCTGTAATCACAGCTGCACAGGTAAAAAACACACTCTCCAAAGCCAAGAACACAGATCCATGGGACCTGACAACATCCCAGGCTGCGTTCTACATGAACTACAGAACAAACTGGCACCCCACCTAAGTGCCATGTTCAATCATAGCCTCACCTCAGGCTTTGTGCCCACTGACTGGTGCACAGCAACGGTTATCCCACTCCACAAAGGGGGAGCCACCACGGACCCGGGAACTACTGCTCCATTAGCCTGACGAGCCTGGTCTGCAAGGCTATGGAGCATATCATCATGGAACTTATAAACAAAGACATTGGTAATCTCCAAACTCTGGACCCTACCCAGTTCTGGTTTGTAAAAGGCAGATCATGTCTCCTAAACCTGATAGACTTCTTTGAAGCCGTCACCAAAGCCGTAGATGAGGGTAAGGTGGTACACAGAGCCTATCTAGATCTCCCCAAGACTTTCGACACCATCTCCCACTCTGGAATTATAGACAAACTCACTAAACTAGGTATAAATCCCTATGTCACAAGATGGGTTGCCAACTGGCTCACTGACAAAACCCACACTGTGAAAGTAGCAGACTCTAAATCCAACTTTAGACCAGTGATAAGTGGAGTACCACAGGGTTCAGTCCTAGGTCCTCTCCTGTTTGGTATCTACTTCTCTGAAGTACAGGCTAGCACAGAAGGTCTTTGGCTAACAAAGTTCGCAGATGACTGCAAACTAGGAGCCATAATCAAAACTTCTAACGATGTGGACATCCTACAAAAGTGCCTCACTGAGACAGATGCCTGGTGTCAAAGCCATGGCCTCAAGCTCATTGCCAAAAAGTGCATTGTCATCCCCTTTGGTAAAAACTCTGTACCCATGAGCTACCACATAGGTGGTAGTCTACTTAACACCAAAAGTGTGATAAGAGGCCTTGGGATACAGGTGGACAGTAGTCTCTCCTTTAATAATCACATCGCCACAATAGTCAGGAAATCCTTCTATGTCACACACCTCATCACAAAAGGTTTCTCATCCAGGAAAAAAAGAGTTCATTGTTCCCCTCTACTCATCACTCATTAGACCCATTATAGAGTACAACGCCCCTTTTGGTATATACCTCACAAGACATCTACAACAACTGGAAAGGCCGCAGAAATACCTCACAAAGAGGATTACTGACCTCTAACAGATGCCCTACGCAGACCGTCTCAAAAAACTCCAGCTTTACTCTGTTGCATATCACCTACTCAGAGGCGATCTCTGCCTAACATACAAAGCTATGTCAAACCCAGAGCTGTTGGACATGCTCCACGTAAAGAAATCCCAATCCCTCCGAGCTACACGCTCTAGGGACCTAAACCTTGTCACCACAATAAACAGAACATGCTGGAGGGATAGATTCCTGTCCCAGATACTTCCCATACTCTGGAACAAACTATCTATCTATATCAAACAAAGCTCCTCATTAGCACTCTTCAAGAAAAATCTTGATGATTGGATGGGAGATAGGAAATTCACCCCGGGGGTCACTTCTGTGGCTCTGCTTGACAGGGGCACAGGAAAATAATTTTCTTGGGTGGCAAAAGCCAGGGTACCATTTGGCTAGGCTTATATAGGCCCTAGGGCCAATAGCCTAGTACCTACCTATGAACCTATGAATCTAATAAAAAGCTCTGCCAAAATTAATTTTGGTATTGGTTTGCTGTTGGGAAATATTAAAGCAATACCACCATCTTTCCTCTTTATAAGGTAATTATGGACAATATTATAGCCAGGTTGTACAACTTTGGAATTATTTATTCTGAGATTATGAGATTAAGCCTAGTTTCAGTTACAGCAATAATATCAGGCTTATGTTGGGTAATCCAGGCATGTAGTTCAGCAGTTTTATTTCTTATACTTATAACACTTATTACAGCAAACGAATACACAACTCAGAGTATGAAGAAATGAACAACAGGAATCAAACTCCACTCTGCAAGTTGATTGAAGCAATAGTTTTAATGCGGAGTAAATTGCACCCACCACATGCGGCAAAAGTCACAGCAATACAAGCAATGAAATTAAGAGCTTTTTGTCCAGATATTATCCAGACTTCTTCAGCTACAAGACTCTAAATTACAAACTGTTTAAAAAGCCCATGTCAAATGACGTGGCCAAGTGGGTGGTACTAAATTCATTAAATCCATTAAAAACATTATTTAAAAAACGGTAGTCATTTCATTATAACAGTCATTTCAAACACAAATTAAATAAATAAACAAATAACTACTCTGCAGGTCGACAAAAGTAAATTCCGAAGAATTTACGTTACACCTATAAAGACGTTTCATTCATACTTGCCTATGTGAAAATCCTATTGTTACGTTTAGAGACAACGTTAAAGTAAATAGTGGGTACATAAAGCCCCATTCTATCCCTGTGTAAAAAAGTTTTATAACAATGCAGCACGTCTAACAGTACTAAAATCTATTTTAACTCTAATGAATAGTCATTTGATAGACATAAAATTAAACACACGTAACAATACCAAATTCATTTTATATGTATACGTGTGCATGAGTGTTATTTTTATGTATATATTATATTATCCTATTCAACAAATGTTCAGATGGCCTGAGGAAAGGCATATACCACATCTTTACTCTATACCCTCCTTACCTACATAGTTAATAAAGGTGTGTATATGTATATGTATATACACAATAAGTATAATTAATTTTATGTCTATCAAATGACTATTCATTAGAGTTAAAATAGATTTTAGTACTGTTAGATGTGCTGCATTGTTATAAAACTTTTTTACACAGGGATAGAATGGGGCTTTATGTACCTACTATTTATTTTAACATTGTCTCTAAACGTAACATTAGGATTTTCACATAGGCAAGTATGAATGAAACGTGTAATTCTTTGGAATTTACTTTTGTCAACCTGCAGAGTAGTTATTTGTTTATTTATTTAATTTGTGTTTGAAATGACTCTTATACTGAAATGACTACCGGTTTTTAAATAATGTTTTTAATGGATTTAACGGATTTAGTACCACCCACTTGGCCACGTCATTTGACGTGGGCTTTTTAAACAGTTTGTAATTTAGAGTCTTGTATCTGAAGAAGTCTGGATAATATCCGGACGAAAAGCACTTAATTTCATTGCTTGTATTGCTGTGACTTTTGCCGCACGTGGAGGGTGCAATTTACTCCGCATTAAAAGTATTGCTTCAATCAACTTGCAGAGTAGAGTTTGGTTCCTGTTGTTCATTTCTTTGTACACTTGACTTATTACAGCAAACATTAGATCACCAGGGTTGGGCATTGTCTGTTGTTAGGTTAGAGAAATGTGTGTGAAAGAATTATCTTTGTGTTTTTTGTGATAGTTGGGGCTAGGACTATGGTTTATATCTCCTAGAAGAATTTTAGTATACTGTTGAATTATGCATTTTTGGAGAGGATTCTTGTACTTAATTTTATTTTGTTTTGAGTTGAAGTGCAATTAATCAGTCTATATTTGGAATAAGGGTGAGGGGCAGTATTAAATAGGTTTGGTGTGATGTGTGGAGAGTGTAAAGAGGAAGTATGGATAGGTGGTTGGGACAGAGTTGGAGAGATGTTGCAAGATATTATTGAGTCGTGGTAGGATGAAAGATGGCACAGTAGGAGATAAAGAATAGGGGCTAAGTTGAAGAGGAGCATAATTATGTACAGGAATCTATATTTTATAGATGTCAGGTAGTAGTCAATTAGCAATGAAGAAGGAAACAAAAGTTGCAGTGCAGCAGGAAATTGAGTGATGCTGGATTCTGAAAGCTGGTAGAAGATAGGTAAGAAGATAAGTATTTTCTATAAATGAAGAGAGTTAGGTTGTCTTGGTATCTTCTCTGGAATGAAAGGAATAGAGGAGTATGAAAGGCTTCCCACCCTCAGGTCAAATTATAACTGACAATAGTCAGTTTATAGCCAGTGCAAAGCAATTGGCAAAGATACATGAAGTAAAACAGGTTTTCTGTCATTTCCTGAGGCTAAATGACTGGCAAATGCAGTAAAGTCTACAGGTCAAGGAAAAGGGGACAGTGGCCAACTTAGTAAGAGGTCTTTAGAATTAATTTATTAATTGAAAGAGACTTTCAATCACTGACCATACATGTATTCGACTGATTAAAGTTAACCACAGCAAGGTTCTTAATGATAAATGTGCTTACGTTATACAATGACAAAATTCTAGTAAAATTATAGGAGTAGGGCCTTGTGTCAGAGCTCATGCAGTATCGAAGTACCATTGGGGAAGCTAACACCCATACATCTTAACTGCCAAGATTTTCGCAGGATGTCCAGATTTTTGTCTCATATTTTTTGGTCTGTTCCTCATAAAACTGGTGGTTTTCATGAAAATCACAAAGGATTGAAGTCAATAAATAATGACATGCATTTGAGTTTCAGACTTCATATTCATAAGAAAATATGTGTTGACACAAATCCGGTTATTCCAACAACTTTCTACTTTTATCAGAGCAATAGGTAAACTATGTCCTTGTTTTTGGGCCTTTGTCCAGATTTCCTGTGCTAAGAGATTGAGAAGTATACTAACACCAGATCAGGGAACATAATACTTAAAACAAGTATCAGTACTAAAAGTTATGGATATATTGCACAGTATCTTCTATGATTATAAAATAAGCATATCCCTTACCATCAGAAGCTGTCATTCATGGTTGCTCAAAAATAATCATGTGTGTACTTATGTATATGTACATTTATATATATATATATATATATATATATATATATATATATATATATATATATATATATATCTACACACACACACACACACACACACACACACACACACACACATGACACTTCACCTAATACACAATACAATGAAACTTACTGTAAGACATTGAACAAAACTGCTTGAAACTCAACTAAACTAAAAAAGAAAAAAACACAGCAAAGACTATTTTTTTCAGGTTGGAAAGCCGCCTCCTAAACCTGTCACACCCCCTACTATTGACATATGCCAGCTCTGAGATTACACTACAGGAAAGAAAGCACAAACTGGCCACTCCCCATTATTCGTGATCTCACACAGAAAAAAAATGTCTTGTCTGGTAATGTGTGATTAGTTACATTTCTGTGATATTTACCAGCTTGTTTTCATTTTGATCATTTCACTTCTCAACCATCTAAATTATACCCATATATTTACGTATGAATGCGTGTATGTATGTGTGTTGGCATTCCTACCTCCTGACAAGCGTAGTTTATGTAAAAACCTTTAGTTCAATTTCTGTTAATCACAACTTATCAAAACTGCATTCACTTTTGCTCTGTTAACTGGCAATGCATGCAATGAGGATTTTTCCTTTTTAGGGGATTGAAGGGCATCCCATATGAGTGATTTTTTTAAATTTAACTTTTTAATGTGTGTGTGCGCATGTGTGTGTGTGTGTGTGTGTGTGTGTGTGTGTGTGTGTGTGTGTGTGTGTGTGTGTGTGTGTGTGTGTGTGTGTGTGTGTGATTAGCCATTTGAATTACATTCATGGTAAAGAAATATTGGTAAAGTGTAACTCATTTTTGGATGACTCAAGCAGACATATAGAAACCATACATACTCATATGCATGTGTGTGTGTGTGTGTGTGTGTGTGTGTGTGTGTGTGTGTGTGTATATATATATATATATATATATATATATATATATATATATATATGGGTGTATTTATTTATACATGTACACACTTACATATACATGTAAAAAACACATTAAGAAAGAAGTATAGTGGCAAGCATTCATGGTAACAAGAAATTGTATTGTACTACTTACACAGAAGTACAAACTGTGGTTTGAAAGGTAGTCTGTTCAGTTGCTTCCCAGTGTAGTACATGACATGATAATCAGGAAAGATTCTCCTGCTGTAAGAGGTGTGCAGGCAATGAAGAGGGCAATTATTTTCAAAGACTACCCTGTGAGTGTGGAGAACAGATCAGCATATGAATAATTGGCAGATGTGCCTCCATCTAACCAGGAAAATATTTGTGTGGGGAAGGCAAACAGTACTTGTATTCATTAGAGTACATGAATTCAACAAAGGCCTAGACAGTTTTCGAAAGCCTTAACCGTACATTTTTTTTTTTCTGAAGACACAAAGAAAGACAGAACCACACATGCTAAAGAGATATGTCAGCACACAATTCTAACAGAACAACTTGAAAGAATAGAAATAATAAAAGAATGGGACTTACACTGTAAAAATATTGCAGCTTGTAATTATTGCAAATTGAAAAGTGGAAGTGTGATTGCTGCCAAAAAATACAGCAAAACAAGGACATGAAGGGACTAGTCAAACTGAAGAGAAGACTACACTCTGTGAAAGGGTGCAGTCTAAAGGAATTAAGATAGGAACTATGAAAAATGTACCATCTGCACTGAATTCTAAAGTTTTTGTCAGGCTAAAAGAGGAAACATCAGAAATATAGAATTCTAAGCAGCAGGTGGGTGCTGAGAATGAAAAATATACAACAATAAGATAGTTTTAACATGATAGTTTACAAGGAAAAAATTACATTGCTGTCAGTCTAAAACAGAATCTTCATACAAGGGAAGACTCTTAGCAACAATCTGTAAGTAAGGACAATGGTAAAATGACTCCCTAATGAAAAGTTGCTACTCAAAATGATAAATGTCGACATGCTGAAAAAAAGACTGAAAATCTGAGGAAAAAAAGTGCATCACAAACATCACTCTTCTTCTTTAAACTTTTTTGAGGTGGAACAAGCCACCCACAGCCCCTGAACTAAAGTCTGCTTTTTAGGCTAGTCTCTGTATTTTTGGAGTTGCTCTACTGAGTCCCGACATTTCATATGGTTACCAGATAAAACTGAAAATAACTCCTTTGCAGAGGTAGAGCGCATAGTGAACAAAAAGAAATGCAGAAGTGGTGTTCAATCCCTCTGACACAGAGTATGAACTACAATAAGAAGGAGATAAAGAAGGGAATGTATACTGAGAGACAACATAAAATACAGCCTTAATGATATTTCTGTTGAGTCAAAATATAGATACTCTGTGCAAATGGAAGGGGGCTGTATCCATCATGTTCATAAAAAAGGAATGAAGAAAAATCAGATAAAGTAGATATCACAAAAGCACTGGTAAGCAATCGACTTTAGACTCAGTACTTACTAATAAACCCAATAAAATCGTGACAGTAGGTACCCATCCAATAGCCTAAGTGACCATCTGCCAACTTACACTATTAGGGGTCCTAATGGAGAGATGAAAAGTCAGCGAGCAAAGGAGAGTAGTAGTGCTGAAATTGAATTGATCCTCAAATCTTGGTGAGTACCTTCGCGAGGTGGACCCTGTTTTTCAAAAAATTTCACCAAGGCGACACTGATATATAGACTGTATTTATATAGCATATATCATGGACAAAAGTAAGTCAAAAACAAAAAGATAGCTGGGTGCACAACACCCAGGATAAAAAAGTGCTCAATCCTGGTAGGTGCACTGGTACCAAGACTGGAAAAAGTGACAGTGTAGAATCCTCAAACTATGGAAACATCCCTACAATGGGGCCAGGCCAGGCCCAGGGGAAATATGCCCCCCCTGTTGTAGAAGGAAATAGCATCCACAAAAATCACAAAAATTGATTGGCCAAAGAAGAGCCATAAAGACGACAGAGTGGACTATTAAGGATAAGAAAGAAATTATATATTGCAACTATTATGTAAAAAGCCCAGAATTTCCAGACACAAGATATATAATATGATTAAAAAATAATTTACAATCCTATTTGGATATGTTACCAATCCATGTAACCCCGCTCCATTTAAAATGTCATGGAGCATGACGGAGTGAAGGTAATGATATTCGTAGTATTAGAACACATAGAAAGAGGTGTGTAACAGAAATGCAAGGACCATGTGTTTTAAAGCTGGAATCCAGGCAGTGGTTTTGATCCCCTCAGCAGAAAACAAATATTTGAATAAATCCTAGGGTCTGTCTCAAATAGCAGAGAAAATTAAGAAGGTAAACTGCAAAGATACACAGATAGTTAAGAGGAGACCAGTGCAGATATACCATATCAACATTCTAAAACTGTGTAAAGGCATGCACATCTCAGTACTTAGTTTAAAGGTTAGTGAATCTGGTAAAGAAAGGAAAGTGACCTTTAGGCTTACAACTTCAGATGAATGTTCCACTGTTCAAGCCACAGAAACAAGGAATAAAACATTCTATTATGAACAATTAAGTGTTTTGAGAAATGCCAGGAAGAACAAATTTGATTCCACATTGTATTGAGAGTAGTTCAGGAGACATGGTATATTTGAAAGCCTATGAAATACCAGCGCCACAAACGAAGGCAGTACAAAAAGTAGTAAAGAAACTTCTTCAGCTAGGGGTAATTGGGCCATTCAAAAGCCAGTGGAATAGCCTGAAAGACTCATGGTTCTGTAATTATTTTAGGAAGCCAAATCACATTTCAAAATTTGATAATTCCTCAATGCCTAGGGTTGAGGAGTTAAAAGAAAGGTTGAGGAAGACAAGACTTTTAACTGTATTAGACCTGACAAAAAGGAGCAAAAGGAGATGAGGTATAGCGTGAAGAGAAAGGTGGCAAAGGCTAAAGATAAAGTGTATGGCAAGTTGTATGAAAGGCTGGACACTAAGGAGGGAGAAAAGGACATGTACCGATTGGCTAGACAGAGGGATCAAGCTGGGAAAGATGTGCAGCAGGTAAGGGTGATAAAGGATAATGAGGGAAATGTACTCACAAGTGAGGAGAGTGCGTTGAGCTGAGGATAAGAGTGCTTTTTAGGGGCTGATGAATGACGAAAATAAGAGAGAGAGAAGGTTGGATGATGTGGGGATAGTAAATCAGGAAGTGCAACGGATTAACGAGAAGGCAGTAAGGACGGCTATGAAGAGAAGAATGGAAAGGCTGTTGGTCCAGATGACATACTTGTAGAAGCATGGAGGTGTTTAGGACAGATGGCAGTGGAGTTTTTAACCAGATTGTTTAGTGAAATCTTGGAAAGTGAGAGAATGGCTGAGGAGTGGAGGAGTGTCATGGTACCAATTTTTAAGAATAAGGGTGATGTGCAGAGCTGAAGTAACTACAGAGGGATACAATTGATCAGTCACAGCATGAAGTTATGGGAAAGAGTAGTGGAAGGTAGATTAAGAAGGGAGGTGATGATTAGTGAGCAGCAGTATGGTTTCATGCCGGGAAAGAGCACTACAGATGTGATGTTTGCTCGGAGGGTATTGATGGAGAAATATAGAGGAGGTCAGTAGGAGTTGCATTGTGTTTTTGTGGACTTAGAGATGGCATATGACAGGGTGCCTAGAGAGGAGTTGTGGTATTGTATGAAGAAATCTGGAGTGGCAGAGAAGTATGTAAGAGTGGTACAGGATATGTACAAGGATAGTGTGACAGTGGTGAGGTCTGCGATAGGACTGATGGATGCGTTCAAGGTAGAGGTGAGATTATATCAAGGATTAGTTCTAAGCCCTTTCTTATTTGCAATGGTGATGGACAGGTTGACAGATGAGAACAGACAGGAGTCCCTGTGGACTATGATGTTTGACGATGACATTGTGATCTGTAGTGAGAGTAAGAAACAGGTTGAGGAGACCCTGGAGAGGTAGAGATATGCTCTAGAGAGAAGAGGAATGAAGGTCAGCAGGACTAAGACAGAATATATATATATATCTATATATATATATATATATATATATATATATATATATGAATGAGAGGGAGGATAGAGGAATGGTGAGGATGCAGGGAGTAGAGCTGGTGAAGGTGAATGAGTTTAAATACTTGGGATCAGCAGTTTAGAGTAATGATGAGTGTGAAAGAGAAGAGGATAGTACAGGCAGGGTGGAGAAGACTGTCAGGAGTGATTTGTGACAGCCAGGTACCAGTAAGAGTGAAATGGAAGGTCTACAAGAGGGTAGTGAGACCAGCTATTTTATATGGGTTGGAGACAGTGGCACTGATGAAAAGACAGGAGTCAGAGATGGAGGTGGCAGAGTTAAAGATGTTATGATTTGCACTGGGTGTGATAAGGTTGAACAGGATTAGGAATCAGTATATTAGAGGGTCAGCTCAGGTTGGACGGTTTGGAGACAAAGCAAGAGAGGCAAGATTGTGGTTGGACATGTGCTGAGGAGGGATGCTGGGTATATTGGGAGAAGGATGCTAAGGATGGAGCTGCCAGGTAAGAGGAAAAGAGGAAGGTCTAAGATAAGGTTTATGGATGTGGTGAGACAGGACTTGCAGGTGGTTGGTGTGACACAGCAAGATGCAGAGGACAGGAAAGTGTTTGTCTGTCTTGCAGACTGGACAAAGAGTGTGTAAACTGTTCAGCTGCTTTGTGAGGATCTGTGGTGTCTAGAAAATGGGTCCAATCAGGGGAAGTGAGATTTGATAATAGTTGTGCTATATTGGCAGTGGATTTAAATCTGAAGGAGATTAATTTT
Source organism: Protopterus annectens (assembly GCF_019279795.1). Lineage (NCBI taxonomy): Eukaryota > Metazoa > Chordata > Ceratodontiformes > Protopteridae > Protopterus > Protopterus annectens. Next base: position 933,464,760 of record NC_056737.1, read on the forward strand.
GGATTTGTTTGGGGAATCTGGGCATAAAATGGAAAAACTGATGGGGCAATAATTGTTAAATGAAGGTGAGTGAATTGTGATGGAGATTCTTTTTGGGCTATCAGAGAAGATGAGATCAATGACAGAACATTTTTTGGTCAAAAGGTTGGGCTTGGTAGGTTGTTTGACTAGCTATGACATTTGCTGTTCAATAAGGTAGTGTAAGACCTCTAAATTAATGGCTTTAATGTGTTGATATTAAAGCCACTTGGAATAATTATATTTTTCTTGTTTGTGTGGGATAAAATTGAATGAATCACATCTTTAAATTTCTGTTGGCAGGAAGAGGGAGGAAAGTATTTAACAGCTAATTGGATATGTGCAGTACTGGGTAAGGCAATGTCTACTAGAAGACAGTGTGGTTGAGATTTTGATGTGGGTGAGGTTTGCATTATAAGTTTCACTTTTTATGTGAAATCTGTATAATAGTAGGGTACCACTTTCTATAGCAATGATTGGTCGACAGTCAAGAAAATAGCTATATCCAGAAAGAAGGTGGTGGAGAGAGGGGTTATCTAGTCACAGCCAAGTTTTTGTAACTGGTAGGAGGTCTAAATTGTGAAGCATTATTACATCATTAATTTGATCCATTTTGTTAGCAATGCTTTGGGCATTGAGAAGGTAGCAGGAGGGAGGCTGCAGACCAGGGTTGTGCTCGATTTTTTTTTGAGAAGAGGAGTAGTAGTAGGATAGGTAATAGCTGGTGTACGTTTTTGGGAAGCTTGATTTGGTGACTGATGGGTAGGAAGGGTGGGTGGTTGATATTTGAGTTTAGTGATGAATACGTACCAAGTGTTTGGTGAAAGAGGGGAAGTTAACTGGGGGATGTAATTGAATGCCTAGGAATGCTATAGGTGAAGAGTGTAAGGGAAAGGCAGGAGAGTTGGCACAGGTTTGTGAATAATAATGGCACATGCTGGTATGACGGATGACAGGTTTGAGGAATGAAGCTGGATAAGAAGAGAGTAAAAAGAGCTGATGCAGAATGGGGATTAGCATAATGAGCTTGCAAGGGGTAGTGAGAGAAAAAGAAGTACGTTGTAAAGAAGGAGTGACATAAGCACTGCATGGTCAGGCAAGCATGAGTGTAAGCTGTACGGGTAATGTGTGAGAGGTAAATAGTCTTTGAACTAGGTTTTGAAAGGATAAGTGTTAAATAGGCAATGCAAGAAATAATGAAAGCACTGTCTGCAATGGAAAATAAATTAGTGGGAAGAGAGAGAGAAAATCATGGGATGAGTGTCTGTAAGAAGTTAAACAGCTAAGTTTAACATTACTTATTATTTTTTTATGTGTGTGTGTGTGTGTGTGTGTCTGTATATATATATATATATATATATATATATATATATATATATGTGTGTGTGTGTGCATATATATATTAGTTTAAATATCCCAGTTAATAGATAGAAAATTGAAATTTTCAAGTATAATAGTGCTTGGTTTAATAATAAGGGATTCCAGCTTACTTTGACAGGCCTCATGGGATGTGTGTGGCACAGGGGGTTCTATACTTGTCAGTTACATGGTAAGGGGTCTTACAAACAATTACTAAGATGAGAAGGAATTTGTGTTTGTTATCTGATAGTATCAGCCTACAGGTGATATATGACCATAACACCCCTGGTTCCAGGATCTGAAAGTGTGAAGAGCATTGAACATGGTTATCACTATACTAGAACAATGTTTCAGTAATGATGCAAATGTCTATATTTTCTGGGGTTAGGAAGGCTTCTAAGGAGGGCAGTTTTTTATTTAGATGTCTTACATTTCTACTGTTCTGATTTGGTATAACTAGACTGGCAGATGGATCAGGTTTATGGCTACAAAGGCACTACTTTACATAAAGAAGAAGGTCTTGGCCAATATGCAAAGGTGTTGAGGTGAAAGTTGCTGTCCATCCTTGGTGAAGAAGGTCGGACAGATAACTGTCAACCTCCAGAATGAATTGCATTGAATTCCTCTGGAATTGAGACCAGCAACTGAACCAGTTGTTGGAGTCAATCCTCTGTTGTTATAGTCAGGCACCATTGTTGGTGAAGGTTAAGATGCTTTATACCGGCCTTGGATATATACTCTGGGAGCTCTTTCAGCTATAGGTAGGTCATAGGTTCATATGTAAAGCATTCAACATCCTAATGATATTTTCAACTTCCAATATATACATTCATACACATATGTGTATGTGGATCAATGTCAGATGATCAAGTTTTCAGAAACTCAAAATGCATATGGACAAGAACATATGGTCGAGTTTCTGAAAACTCAAACGTCAAACAATAAATACAAAAATCTACTATTTTTACATTTATACAGAGTGTAAGCCCCCTGCACCCATCCATACCCCCTGCAAATTATATATACCAACTCCGAGATCACACCACAGTGAAGAAAAGTGTAAATTTCCCAATCCTCGTTGTACCACAATATCCCTTCAAAAGCTTTGAGTTTTCAAAAACTTGATCACATGGTGACGACTATATGAATTTCAGCTTTTTGAAAACTCGATCAACAGATAGGATTCATATATGTGTATGTATATATTTATATGTATATAGCTATATCTATGTCCATATATTTATATCTATCTATCTACCTATACATACAGATATGTATACATACATAAATATATATTGAGAGGAAGATTAAAGCAGCTGAGGTGACCAGTTTTTGTCAAAGTAACGTAGTGTATCATATACAAATGAAAATAAGGAAAATTCTGCTAAGCAAAACCAACTCTTTTGGTATTTTAACTAAATCTACAGCAAGTACCTTTAACTTTGTCTTATACAACTGGGAAACTCTATCAGTTTGTAGGTCTTTTAGGATTCCCGGGGTAGGAACAATTTCCACAACATGCTGGAGGGATAGATTCCTGTCCCAGAGACCTCCCATACTCTGGAACAAACTACCTATCTATATCAAACAAAGCTCCTCATTAGCACTCTTCAAGAAAAATCTTGATGATTGGATGGGAAATAGGAAATTCACCCCGGGGATCACTTCTGTGGCTCTGCTCGACAGTGGCACAGGAAAATAATTTTCTTGGGTAGCAAAAGCCAGGGTATCTTTGGCTAGGCTTATATAGGCCCTATGGCCAATAGTCTAGTACCTACCTATGAACCTATGAACCTATGAATTTTAATGGTCTTTCTTCACTGCAGTTTATTTTTCTCTCTGTCCCAGAGCCACTACTTTGGATACCAGTTCCCCTTTCACAAATATCAAGCACTCTTTAACTGAGCTTAGAGAAGTTTTCTTTTTATATTACATTTTAATGCTGATTAAGCTATCCTGGTTTCACAAGTACAGACAGATGGATTTCTTTACATAAAGAAAAAGGTTTAACTCAACAGAAACATTTACGTTGTTTAAAGAAATATCACTTTGTTTACAATGGACTAACATTCTTGCTTTTTGTTCACATACTGTTCTTGATGTAACCATTGTGGGGAACATGGATAATTACTTGTGTGAATTATATCCCTAACAGATAATATTTTAGTGAAGTGTACCCTTGATAACTAGGCATTCTCTTTTCATCACTGGATACCTATTTTCTTCTTTGTTAAGTATTCAGCTGATGTCACAGGTTGGATGCTCCTTTCTATTAAAGGGTTGCTGGATCACAGCTTGTTCCTTTACATACATATTTGTAGGCCAAAAATGGTTTACTAAAGTCAGGAGATGCTAATTTAGTCTCTGAGCATAATGGTTCCTTTAACTGCTTAAAAGCAAAGTCAGCTTCTACTTTCCACTTTATGTGCAGCTTTACCTTGGTCAAGTCTGTGACACCCGTGCACTGGTCCAGCAATCAAGGAGCCTCAATCCTCACCAGTAACACCAGTAAGGGGTGTCCATATAGGGAACGTAGAATAAATGCACACACAGTAAAGTACAATTTCCCTTAAGAGCACACAGAGATCACAGTCAGTCTGGGGCTGGTTTCTCCCTTTCTCTCCAGGTCCCCAATAAGACTCCACACTGGCACAGCTATAGGGTCCAGATCTCAGCCTAGCGGGCAAACTAAAACCTCCAGCACCCTCTATGTCCAACCAGTGCATTGTGTCCCTGCCCAACTAGCTGACACACACACACACACACACACACACACACACACACACACACACACACACACACACACACACTTTGAGATAAGAGCTATATACAACCACACAGCCACTCCTGGGGAAGGCTGGCACAGGTTCTCCAGCTGTGCCCCTTTTACCCAGACTATACAGTAGTACCACTTGCCACCACCCACTAATATTTATCAGCTACTAAAAGGCCGTTATAAATTGGTGTCCAATTATACTGTGCAATATTATCATCCAAATGGTAAGTGTGACTGAGCAGCAAGGCTAGTGGAGTGGCTTTGTACAATATCACTAAATACATGCAACATACTCTTAGAGCTTAAATTATCTCTACACAAAACAGCCACAGTTGAAAGATTTAAAAATATTTAATAATAAATAATAAAAACACCAAGACAATACTTCTTACTGCATAGTGCTAGTCAAAAGTTCAAAGATCACAGAGAAATACTTAAAATAATACAGTAGAAATGTTCTGACATCAACAAATCTTCCTATTTCCTAGCTATATCTAAGACAAAACACAGTTATAAAATAAACTTACATATAGAACACATGCAGAGAGCTGGTGAGTTGGATGTTCTCAAAACAAATGCTAAATACCCTCATTCTTTCTGCCCTTAAATTGATAACACAGTACCACTGATTCATTTCAGATTACATAATTTCTTTCTGGTTCCCAGGCTAACAGAAACTCAGATGTTAATAGCCCTTTTGATCTTGCAGCTGGTCAGGTAGCCAGAGCAATAAAAGACAATATACATGCAAATGCTAGCAATTAACTCTGGTCTCAAAACAAAAGCAAGAATTCCTTCATCCAGACATCTCGACTATGAGCCCTGAGATCAAAGACAGTTGTAAAATGCTTGACTTAGCTTTCTTAGAGCAGAGTGCACTGTTGTTACATTTTTTGCAGTTCAACACCCAATACAGTCTTTTCACATTTAAGAGAACAAGCCTGTGGCTTATATTAATATTTATAAATGACAGAATTATCTACAAAATTTTATCGAGCTAGGCTGGCAGCCTTCATCTATCTTCACAAGGTCTTTGAGGGGAAATAATGCTATCCCTGCAAAATGGGACACAAACTTACAATACTGCCCCACTAGTTTTCTCACTAAAATAATACATGACGTAAGTAACATTTCCTATGCAGACTGCCTGAAGGCCCTGTCCATGTATTCTGTCTCCTACAGACTGCTGAGGGAGGATCTATACCTGGCATACAAGGCATTGTCAGACACCACCCTGATGGACCTCCTGCATATGCACAAAACAAGTAGCACCAGAATTATCCATTCTAAAGACTTAAGCCTTGTCTGTGATATAAATAAGACCTGCTAGAGAGACAAATATGTATCCCAGAGACTGCCCATTCTCTGGAACAGGCTCCCCATTCATGTGAAGCAGAGTTTCCTAACACAATTCAAGTGTAACTTGGAAAGTTGGATGGGAAACAGGAAATTCATACCTGGTTTGACACTTATGTCTCTAATGGACATAGGCAGACTGTAAATGGTTTGTCTCCCAGGCCCATGTTTGTAAATGTTTTATCTTCCAAATCCCTGCTTACACTCATCAAGGGTACCATAACTTGTCAGAGATTTGGTATGCATGGCTAGGCATAAAATGCCCCTTGTGATCATTAGCCAAGTACACACCTGTGAACCTATAATCCCCAAAATGCCCTCACATTTTATTTTCTGGAATAGGCCAGTTTCTTACTGCTTCCTACCACTTCTTTTTGGGAATTAACAGTTCTCCTTCCTATGGTTTGGACTGGCACCATAGTGGAATTAGATGAATTTATCTGCTATCTTCATTCCACTACAGACATTTTGTAGTTCACTGCTACTAAGTCCCATATTGAAATATCCTATTTGGATGTTATGGTGAAAAAGGAGACTGGTAGTAAACTTATTGCAAGCCTTTATAGGAAGGATTGTTACAAACTGAGTTTTGTCTGTCATAGCAGTATGCATTATAACCATGTGCTTGAGAATGTGGTGAAGGGACAAATGTTAAAGTCCTCTAAGCACATGTTAAAGACCAGGACTTTGAGGACTTTATCGTGACCCTGAAGGATGATTTTTGAGGATAGGGAGTATAAGGGAACTGAGATAGCTAAGGGTATGTGCGGTGCCCGCCGACTTAGGAAAGGTATTGGGAGACCTTACTTTATGACCTCCACCTGGGACCCGCATAGACAAGTTAGAAGGGACATTTTAAGAGTCCCTATTACCTTTTCCAGTGACATAAATAAGGTCACTGATGCAATTAAATTGAAATAGCATATTTTAACTTCTGATTCATCTATTGAAGCATTAGTTGGCACATCTCCTAAGTTTTATTACAGGAATATATAGTGAATTTAAAGAGGTCGTTACGTTATCCGAATAAGTTGGGCTATGGACAATGGGGAAAGGGTACCAAAAGTGTGGCACTTGTAATTTCTCTCATTATGTCAGAGAGGGTAAGGAGTTTGTTCATCCACAGACAGGGAAGAAATATTTTTAAACATTATGGCTAATTGTGACACCACGAACGTTGTTTATTTAGCTAACTGTGAGCAATGTAGCTCATTGTATGTTGGCAAAACCAACTGTTGGTTTCGTGAACATATTAAGGACCATCTAAATTGTATAAATAAAGGTAACACTGTCACTGTCTTAGCTAAATATGTTCACATGCAATGTAATGCACATAGGCTTGTTTTTACTGTGTTAGATGTTATAAATGAGAATGCTACGTTGGGCAACATTGAAAATGAAACAGAGAGATGTGAACCAAGATGGATAGACAAACAACGTTCTCATATGGGGTTAGGCTTAAATTAATCTGTACCCTTGTAACCTGTTTTAAAAGCTAGAAGGAGAAGGAAAAAGTAATGTGTACCTCCTTTTGCTGGGTTCACTTCTTCAGCGAGTTCACCTTTAACTATTTAATTGTTTTATTAGTTTTAGCTTCTGAGTGATTTGTGCATTATGGCATTGTTATATAAATGCTCAGTGAAGATGCTGTTTTATTAGGGTCTGAAGAAGCTATGATTCCATAGCAAAAGTGCTTAACAGTTAGTATATGCATTAAATCTGGATTTATTTTACCTACTACCTGCTGTTTGCTGCTTACTTTACCTTTGGATATTTTGAATTGTGACTGCTGTGTTTCTACACTTGGATTTATTTTACCTGCTGTCTGCTGTTTGCTGCCTATTTTACCTTTGGATAGCTTGAACTGTGACTGCTGTGTTTCCACACTGGTGCTTTTTTTCTGTACTAGTAAGATCATGTTGATTTGTACATTGCTTGAGCTCATTTTTGAGAATAATGGGTTTTTTTTTGGGACAGAATTCTACTTGCAAAAGGTTGGGGTGGCAATGGGCATTGCCTGCACCAACAGTTATGCTAATGTTGTTTTGGCACAGTGGGAACTGGATATGGTGCTCAGTCACAATTCATGTAGAGCATACATCAGCTTTTATACATTTTTTTTGATTATGTGTTCATGATATGGAATGGACCTCAGCAAAAATTGATTGAATTTGTTGAGTTTCTAAATAATACCATATCCTTTTTAAAGTTTAGTATTCTATATTCAAGTGAAAAGATTGATTTTGTTATCTGTTACTGTGCCTTGAAATAGGTGGTGCAGCAGTAGCATTGTCGCCTCACAACAAGAGGTTCTCCCATTTGATTCTCGGCTGGAGCACCTTCTGTGTGGAGTCTGCATGTCCTCCCTGTGGTCGAGTAGCATTCGAAAGACATGCGTGAATGGGCGTGCCTTCGTTAAAGGTTGGGCAATGAGCTGGCACCGTAAAAATCTACTGCCAATCATTAGTAGACCGGCATTCCGCTGTGGTGACCCCTAACTGGGAAAAGCCGAAAGAAGAAGACTGTGCCTAGAAATATATTAGGGAAATTAAACACGAGTATATACAAGAAGCATTGTAAAAAGAACAATTTACTTCACAAGACTAGTGTGCATCTTAGACATATTTCTACGAATGTTTTGAATGGTCAGGTTTTGCACACCATAGTCAAACCTTACTTTTCTGGTATGAGTGATATAGGTTCGTGAAGTGAGCCTTCTATACAAGATAATACACCTAGAATAGTACTTACTATTTCTAGTGGCGTGAATTTAGTTTGTGACATCATTAGAAAAAAAACTGGCCTGTTTTAAAGGCAGATACTAATCTTAAAAAGTGTTTATTACAGGCACTGAAATTTACATTTAAGAATAATAAGACACTTAGACCATATCTTTGTTACAGACAACAGCTTGTTAATAATAAGGTAGTTTCTAACCATCTAGGAACTTTTCCATGTCAGTCTTGTAATACATACAAATCAATTTGGAGCGTATTATATATTCAACACCCTATATGTGATAGGAAAGTTGAGTTACATTTCTATGCAGACTGTAAAACTAAAAATTTTGTTTATTTAGCACAGTGTATATTGTGCAAAGCATTTTATATAGGCTAGACAAATCGTACACTAAAAGACAAGATTTTGGAACATTGTAATGAAATCAAGAAAGAGAAGGCAAGTAGTTATTTAGCAAAGCATGTGATGTAGAAGGGATGTGAACATTCTTTTGTTATTAGTTCTATAGTTGATTGATATCACCATTAGAAAAGGAGACATTTGTAATAAAATCAAATGTAGCGAATTACAGTGGATTTTAGATTTTAGGGCTGATCGTAGCCCAGGTTTAAATGATCATGTCTCTTTAAAACCGCTATTAACGCAGCAAGTTTGTTTCATTGCGTTTTCATTCAGTATCTGTGTTAAGTGAAGCCTGTCACATACTAAACTTTTTGCAAGGTGATTGGTTATGATATTGTTTTTAATTGCAATATTTATTTTATTTTTTGAATAGTCTGAATACGTGGGATATCCACAAAAGCGCTTACCTGTGTTTCCCATAAAATGTATTTATAGATTCGGCCAGTGTAGATATTCTTTGTACCTCGTATAAAGCAATCTTACCAAACCTCAAAGACCTCTTGATCCTATAAATAGCAATGTCTATTCTCAGCAGTCTCTAAAGCACTCTTCAAAATCAACACCAAAATACTACGTATACGCCTACACCACTTGGAGCCCCAAGAACAAACCCAGTAAGCAAGAAAACAAATTACCCAGGACTCCTGTCATAAGGCACTTCATTGTTTGACAAACAGATACCCACTCACCAGACTAAACAAGGAAAAGATAATAGTTAGTTGGTTAGTTGGTTATCTGGAGCCAGGCTGCACCACGTTATGCAGGCATTCAAATCACTACACCTCAGGTACCAGTATGATTCTGTCATAGTTTATGTGGGCGTTAATGACCTGAGTAGTCAAATCAGATGGCCAGCACCAAAGTGTCAAAAGCACACAAATGTTTTATTAGTTAGCACATAACATCATACCGGTTTCGGCATCACTGTCTTCTTCAGTGATGAATACCATAACAACAAAATCAGCACATAACCATTTATATAGAGAACCTCTTCCACGTTCCTGTTAAGTCACTTCCTATACTCATACAATAAATGATATATTTTAAATGATCATTAAGTCCAGGGGGGGCAAAATCCTAATTTAATAATCCAGTATTTCTCCTTTCATTAGTGAAGATATCACAGTACAAACAAATGATGATTGACTTCAAAAATTGGCTTAGTTTGTGGTCTCTTTCCAGGGGGTTCAGTATCTGTCAGCATAGGAGAACATTGTTAACAAACCACATTGCTTTACAAATGATGGTCTGCACCTGTCTCCCCTATGCAAATGATGGTCTGCACCTGTCTCCCCTATGCAAATGATGGTCTGCACCTGTCTCCAATATGCAAATGATGGTCTGTACCTGTCTCCCCTAGGCTTCTGAATATTTGCTAAAACTAGCCACCCCTTACAGACTTTTTAGGCAATGTCAACTTGACAAACCTACCACCATAGCAAATAAAACCCAAACAAACCTAAGTGTGTTACTGCTCAGTGCTAGGAACCTAAAGAAGAAACTCCACACTCCTTACTATGGAGAATATAGACATCTGTGTTGTTACAGAGACTTGGTTTAAATCCATAGAAAGTACTCCTGCAGTGCAAGGCTTCAGTGCCTTTCTCAAATTTAGACTATCAGCTTCACAGACAGAGACAAAAGGTGGAGAAGACTCAATCTATATTAGCAACAAGTATAACTCTACGTTGGTTAGACAGGATGATACCCTGGAATTTATCCATGTGCAGATCACCATAGACAAATCCCCATACCTTATCCTACCAAGCCATAGATCACCATCTCTGTCCCTAAAATCCCATAGCTCTTACCTAGACTTATTGGAGGCACTCACCATTAAACCAAATACCCTATTCATGGGAGACTTAACCCTCTATAGACTGGGAAACATACACTGTCTCATATTCCTGGACTTCATTAATGCAAATACCCTTAACCAGATAGTGCGCACACCCACCAGAGCTTCAAACATACTAGATTTGGTACTCACCAATATGTGAGAGTGCTGAACCCCTCTACCAAGTGTCACATCCTTACTGGTGAGGTTGGACCACAAAGTTGCCTACTTAGAGGGGATCTCTGCTTGACTTACAAAGCCATGTCTGACCCAGCTCTGTTAGAAATGCTACATCTAAATAAATCCCAAACCCTCCACACCACACACTCCAGAGACCTCAACCTCATTACCACAATCAACAGAACATGCTGAAGGGACAGGTTCATAACCCAGAGACTACCCATGTCATGGAATACACTTCCCATACATGTCAAGCAGAGCACCTCACTGGTCCTCTTCAAGAGAAATCTTGATGAGTGGATGGGAAATAGAATATTCACCCTGGGGATCACTCCAGTGGCTTTACTTGATGGAGGCACTGGGAATTAAGGTCAGGTGGCATGATGCCAGGGTAACCCTATGGGTTAGGCTTGTAAAGGCCCCAGAGCCATTAGCCTAGTACACACCTATGAACCTATAAACTCAGTAACTCCAGCAAATCATGTAACATTTAGAAACTATTCCAAAGTAAATTATATCCTATTAAGTGATCGTTTGTCAAAATCCAATGCCCTCCCAACCCCGAGTTCACAGCATCCTATGTGTAATTTTTGACAGAGACCCTGTAAAAATGGTTGTATAGAGGCTGCTGTACCTACTAGAGGTAAGCTCAAAACAAACTCTAAAAACAAACCACACTGGTTAAGCCTAACTTTAATAGGATATATAATGAAGTAAAAAAATCATAGCTAAAATCAGAATGAGCAATTCCCATAATGCCCATAATGATATAAGCTCTCTAATTAAACTAAACAGGAAACTAAGGAGGCTAATTAAATCCAACAAGGCTGATTATGAGGTCAAGATAGCCTCACAGGCTAAAGACACCCACAACACCTTCTACATCTATGTCCAAAACCTCAAAAGGAGCAACCAACATTGTACCAAACTGGTGGTCAGTGGTGACACTTTCACTAAGCACAGAGACATAGCAAATTTGCTGGCTGACAAATTCAGCTCAAACTTCACCCTCTCTCCCCCACCTCCTCCCGTGAAATACTACTAGCATAACCCCTCAAAACAAATTATTAACATGGAGCAGGTCCTGGCAGTGCTTAGTACAGGGTTTGTGCCATGGGAATGGAGGACTGCAATGGTTGTTCCACTTCACAAAGGTGGACCAACAACAGACTCTGGAAACTATATAGACCTACTAGAAAGACTAGTCTCATATGCAAAACCATGAAATTAATTATTATGGAAAAGATCAACAAGGACAGGCAACCTGTCAGACACTAGAACCTACCCAGTTTGGTTTTGTCAAGGGAAGGTCATGCTTACTAAACCTGGTGAACTTCTTTGAGAATGTCACCAAGGCAATAGATGAGGGGAAAACAGTGCATACCACCTAGCTGGACTACAATACCCCATTCAGGTATAGTTGGCAAACACACCAAACTGGAGATAAACCTCTACATAACTTTCTGGATGGCTAGGTGGCTCACAGACAAGATCCAGGAAGTCAAGATTGTTGAGACCACCTCCACTAAAAGACCAGTCACCCACACGGGTACCTCAGGGTTCCATGCTTTGACTGATCCTATTTCTCATCTACTTTTCACAGGTAAAAGCTAATGTCAAGGGCATGTGGTCGACCATGTTCACAGATGACTGCAAATTGGAAGCTATCAAAGTTTTCTCCATGACAAAAATTCCATACAAGAGTCACAGATTAAAACTCAATGCTAAGAAATGCATTGTTGTGCCTTTTGGGAAAACTGAAACCCAGGCTAATTACTCCAATGATAAGATACCCCTAAGAGTTGACCTGGTAGCCAGGGATTTGGGAACACATGCAGACAGTAATCTGGCCTTTGGCCAACATGTGGCCAAGTTAGTAAGAACATCACTCTATGTGAAATAACTTATAAGTTATGGCATGGTATTTAGGTTCAAAGAAGTCATATGCCACTTTATTCAACCCCTGTCAGACCCCTCATTGAGTATAATGCCCCTTTTAGCATATATCTGACCAGACATAGGAAACAGCTGGAAAACCCCCAAATTTCCTTACCAGGATAATCCGAGGTATAAACAAATTGGCATATACAGATCACCTTAAAACTCTGTCTTTATACTCTGTCTCTTACAGGCTACTGAGAGTCTTACCTTTCAACTGTCCAGATTTTTGCAGAATGTCTAGATTTTTGCCTCATGTTTTTTACCCGTTCCTCATAAAATTTCTGATTTTCTAGCAAATCGTTGAGGACTGAAGTCACTAAAGAATGACAGCCATTTGAGCTTCAGATTTCATATCCTACCTCTCAACCTATTAGTGCAAGAAATCTGGACAAAGCCATAAATAAAAGTGGAACAAAGGCCCAGAAATACAGACAACATTTAAATATTGCTCTTATAAACTTAGACATTTGATAGAATGACAGGTTTTGTATTGGCATGAATTTTCTGAAGGATATGAAGTCTGAAACTCAAACATCTGTCATTATTTTCTATCTTCAGTTTTTAATGATTTACCACTAATTTGCCAGAAAACCACAGTTTCATTAAAAATGGACCAAAATTATGAGGCCAAAATCTAGACATTCTTTGGAAATCTGTACAGTTCAGAGGGATGTTTCATATCCTTTAGAAAATGTGTGTGAATGCAAAACCTTTTATTTTAGTAACTTTCTAAGTTTATAAGAGCAATTTTTAAAATTTGTCCCTATTTCTGGGCCTTTGACCCCCCCCCCCATTATTTTTGGCATTGTCCAGATTTCCTGCATTAAGAGGTTAAGAGGTATACTGAAAGGCAATCTATACCTGGCATACAAAGCATCCACGGATCCCACTCTGATGGCCATTTTGCAAATCTGTAAAATGAACAGCATTAGCACCACTATATCCAAGGATTTAATTTTTGCTTGTGGCATAAACAAGACAGACTGGCAAGACAGATATGTGTCTCAGGGGATTCCCATGTTCTGAAACTTTGAGCAATGGATGGGAAAACTCAAAATTCATCATGGGTCTAGCCCCCATGTCCTAATAGACTGTGGGGAAAAGTATTACCCAAACTAGCATGTCCCTCTCAACATAACCTCTAGAAACTTCCTAACTAACATAATCAATGCCTATGATATATAAGGACACAAGAGGGGATGGGTTTCATGGCTAGGCTTATAAAGACCCTGGTGGTTGTTAGTCTAGTATATACCCATGAACCTAAGACGCAAAAGTCATTCCAAGATACAGCACCAAAACTCTCTGAAATACAGACCTAAGAAATTTTGGAAATAATTCAATAACCTCATAGGATATAGTCTTCCCACTTATACAAGTACTTCCTTCAGCTTTATTGTAGATGATATCCACAGGCATTTTAGCAAAATCCACAAACGTGCTGCAAACACCCACACAAATGCCTCTTCATCCCGCCCACAATATCTTCCTCTCCTTTACTTCTGTCTGATCTCATCCAAAGGCATCCCTTTACTGGAACAAATACCTCTGGAAGGTCCCCCAGGTACATCCATAGTTCATATACTAGTGTTGTGATTTCATTGTTGTATCCCTAAAACACACCTTTAATCTTTGTCTTACTACCAACACTAGGCCTGATATATGGAAATCTGCCATAGTAAAACCATTGCCCAAATAAAACAATATACACGTCCATCACAATATGGCCCTATATCCATCCTCCTAGCAAAATCTTGGAAAAAGTGTCTACCTTCACCTCTCAAAATATATTATTAATGCTACATTCTCTCACAAAAACATGTCTTCTATTTTTTGGCCAACAAAATTCTAATGTCAATGAGCAAAGGCATATTTGCAGGTACAATTTTTAGAGATCACACCAGATCCTTTGACTTAGTCAATCTCTCCTCTTTTATAATCCACCTTTTAGAACTAGGCATAAGCCCTGATGCATCCCTTGGTTCCAAAGTTATCTGACTAACCACCATTTCTCAATGAATTACATGTACCTCTCTCACCACCCCACTACTCAAAGGTGTGCCTCAGGCATCTAGCCTTACTCTCCTTCTATTCTCTGTTTAAACTTCATCTGGATCTTCCCCTCCTATAAACTTCATACTAATTACACCCAAGACTAAATATATGTTTTTGGTACTAAAAACAAAAGCCAAAAAAAAAAATCAGTAGATCCAATGAAACTTTAACAACAACCATCCCTCAGAACAAGTCTCCTATTTCAGGTGTTTTGGTCTATGGCTGGACCCCTCACTCAACTTTCACCTGCATCTTTATAATACATATAAAAAAATGAATCCCCTATTTTTCTGGGCATAAAAAAATTATCCCCTTTTTCACACACTCAACCAAATCGGCAGTAGCAAAAGAAAAGTTTGCCATAAACTGGAATTCCGCATCCCTTTTATATCAGCAGCTTCTACTAAAATGTCATCAGTATTCAAACACTAGAAAACAAAATATGTAGATTTATTACATATTCTCTAAGAAATGAACACTAAAAAAAGCAAACAGGTTCCAATATAACCAAAGAACAGACCTGCTCCTAGGATCAGAACTGTTCAAACTCCTTAATGAAAATACTCTCACTCATTTAACCTTTAAACTAGTAAGACATACCCCCACATACAACCTAGAAAGCTTGAACCACTCAGGACCTAAAACAGAAAAATCACACTATATATATGTCTGATTATGCACTCCCAGTTCTTGAGCCCAAACTGTGGCAGTCCCTTCCATCTGAAATGAAAGGTTCATCCTCTTATCTCAAGTTGCATTCACTACCAAAATCCCATTTAATTAAATCAAGCCGAATGTGCCTGCTACCTCTCAGATTATATCACTTAAGTCTATTTTAACCATTCTTCGCTCTAACTTAATCGCTAACATCATTTCCTCCATTTCACATCTCTAATTTATTTTACTATAATTTCTCTAATGATTTGAAACTTTTATATACATTACAAATTAATATATAGAATTTACTATGTCTCCAAAGTATTATACTACTGTTGTACTATTTTATTATACTGTTATCTATTTTGTATGTCTGGTTAGTTTTTCACCCCAGGCTGAGACTGAAATTGGTTAGGTTTGGTCAGTGCACTTCCCCAGTAAACAAGTTCAAAAAAATAAGTGGATTAATTGTATTAAACAATTTTTTACAGCTAGGTATACAAGGGTATTACTCTTTCAATACCTTATTAAAATTATCTTTAAGATATGTCAGGAGAAATTCTTTTGGCAGTGGTAGATACTGCTGTATATAAATTCCTAACTGGAAACTAATGTTTGAAAAAAAATGAGCAATTTCTGAACAAGGTATCAAATGGATTACAGAAACTAAGAGGAATGTCAGTTATTTCAGGTAGCAGTTGGAATTCAATACCATCTGTACTTTTAGTTAAATGTTATGGGTCAGTAGGAAATTCATATCTATTTCTGCACGCTCAACTGTTTGAAATATACATGAAAATATTATTAGATTGTTCGTGACCTCAGACAATTTTTCTCATCTATGTCATAGACTAATATGTTTTGATGACACCAATCTTACTTAAATATAATAGAAGTGACATTATTTGCTCCACAGATACTTCAGAGGAGAAGACATTTGGTACAGAGGTAGGTAGTAGGTACAGTTAAAGCAACAAGGCAAGGCTGCATCTTCTTGTGCTGGTGTGGAGGGCTAGTTGGCTGGAAAGATATTTGTTCTGTCTCTTATAGTGGTCTGTAGATAGATATTATAGTTATTTGGAAAAGTAGAAATGTTTTTACATGATTGCTCATTCCTGGATGACAGAAAACCAGTGATTGCACCTTTTCGTTGTTTTATTTCTTTCGATAGGATCCGCAACATAACACAAGCACTCAGGTCACTCCAAGGCAAGTACAAATATGACTCAGTCATTGTCCATGCTGGTGTGAATGACCTGAGACGTACCTCCCTGGACTACATGAAAAGAGACATAGAGGAGCTCTCTGAGCATGTAGCCCAGGCCGGTATGACCCTGACCTTGAGTAGCATCTTACCCTCACCAAGAATGATGCCACAATATGAAGACAAGGTGATCAATTTCAGCAATTGGCTTCATTCAAAGGGGATCCAATGCCTGTCAGCCTGGGATGACATGCTCGACAAGCCACAATGCTTCGCTAGGGACGGCTTGCACCTGTCACCCCTGGGCTTTCGGATATTGGCAAAGGCTCTTGCTACCCCCATAGTGCCTTTTTTAGGCAAGGCTCAAAAGACAAACCCACCTCCATAGGTATCACAAGGGATAAGAAACTAAGAGTAATGCTACTCAACGCCAGAAGTCTAAACCTCAAGATGCATGCACTTGAAACTCTCCTTAGCATGGAGAACATAGATATCTGTGCAGTAACAGAAACCTGGTTCAAGGCTCCTGAGAGCACCCCAGCACTACCAGGTTATACCTCATACCATGCTTTTCGGCCCCAAAACTTGGACCGAACCACAAAAGGAGGGGGAGTATCAATATTCGTCAAAGATACCCACACCTCCAGTTTGGTGGCACAGCATGAAGCATCAGAGACTATCCATGTGCAACTAACAGTGGGTAAAACTGCCTTCAAGTTTATAGCCAGCTACATACCACCCTCCCAAACCCAGGAACCCCACTCGGCCTTCCTGAGAACACTGGAAAATATGAAGGTCTCTCCAAACACCATTATATTGGGCGACTTCAACTACCCAAACATAGACTGGGAACATTACTCTAGGTCCAACACCCTAGCCCAAAGGTTCGTAGAATTTATAAACTCAAATGCTATGGAACAACTTGTTACCACTCCCACAAGAGGAGAAAACATACTGGACCTGATCATCACCAACATGGGGACTCTATGCTCCAGACCAGAAGTGTATCCCTCACTGGTAAGATCAGACCATAAACTAATCTCACTGGATATTCACATCCGACTCCATCCCCATGCCCAGAAAACCACAGTGAAAAACTTCTCTAAAGCAAATTTCACACTCCTCAAAACCGAGGTGGAATCCTTCAAAGCCCCAGGGCCTGTGGTAAATACGGCCCAGACCTCAGAATCCTCTATAAATGCATTCTATGAACACCTACAGGAATGCATGGATCATGCAATCCCAAATAAAAGCAAGACCCAATCCTCCAAAGGCAGACGTCCTCTCTGGTGGACCCCAGCCATAAACAAACTATACAATAGAAGGAGGAAGCTACTACATGATAGAGCAAAATTCCAAAAAGGGAAGGCATCTCTGATCAGTATTAGCAAAAAACTACAGGCACTCATAAAATCGTCTAAAGCCAGCCTAGAGAGAAAAATTGCACAGGACACTAAGGATAATCACAAGGCTTTCTTTAGTTATGTTAGGAACCTGGGTGGGAATTCCCAAATATGCTCAGAATTAGTCCAAAATGACAAAAAATACACCGAACCCACAGACATTGCCAACATCCTAGCTGACAGGTTCAGCTCAAACGTCTCCCCCCCCCCCTCCCCACCAAAAGGGCAAATATCTATCCCAGCAGAGTGCTGCCCCCTGACATCTCAGATGCTCATGTAAGAGCCGCCCTCTCCAAAGCAAAAAACACAGCATCAATGGGACCAGACTGTGTCCCGGGCTGCATCCTACATGAACTCCAAGAAGAGCTAAACCCAAATATAAAACTGCTGTTCAATCTCAGCCTTGCTACAGGATATGTACCCAAATAGTGGCGTACAGCAACAGTGGTCCCTCTCCACAAAGGTGGTGCCTCAACGGATCCTGGAAACTATCACCCCATAAGCCTGACTAGCTTGGTCTGCAAAGCTATGGAAAGGATCATCATGGACCTCATAAATAAAGATATTGGGGACCTACAGACACTAGATCCTAACCAGTTCAGCTTTGTTAAGGGCAGATCCTGCCTCTTAAACCTGGTCGATTTCTTTGAAACAGTCACCAAGGCCAATGACAAGGGGAAGGTGGTCCACACAGCCTACCTGGACCTCGCAAAAGCCTTCGGTACAATACACCACTCGGGCATCATAGATAAGCTCACCAGCTTAAATATAAACCCCTATGTCACTAGATGGGTTGCAAACTGGCTCAAGGACAGAACCCACATGGTTAGAATTGCTGGAGCCATGTCAGACTCCAAACCAGTTACAAGTGGCATCCCACAAGGCTCAGTCCTGGGACCTCTCTTGTTCGGTATATATTTCTCGGAGGTACAGGCCAACACGGAAGGACTGTGGCTGACCAAGTTCGCAGATGACTGCAAACTAGGTGCCATAATCGACTTTCCAGCCGACACAAGCATCCTACAAAAGGGCCTCATAGAAACAGACAACTGGTGCCAGAGCCATGGCCTCAAGCTAAACGCCAAAAAGTGCATAGTCATCCCTTTGGCAAAAACAAAGTGCCCACAAACTACCACATAGGTGGTAATCCATTAAATCACGGAAGAAGTAATTAGGGACCTGGGGACCCAAGTTGATAGCAATCTCTCATTTGACAACCACGTGGCCAAAGTGGTTAGAAAAACATTTTATACAGCCCACCTAATCATGAAGGGATTCACATCTAGATCAGGGGAGGTCATCGTGCCTCTTTACACATCCCTCATCAGGCCCATAATTGAGTACAATGCCCCTTTTGGGATGTAGCTTACCAGACACCTGCAGCAACTGGAAAGACCCCAAAAGTACCTCACTAAGAGGATCAAAGGGCTCAAACAGATGCCATATGCGGCCCGGTTAAAGAAACTCCAGCTCTACTCAGTGGCATACCGCCTGCTCAGTGGCGATCTGTGCCTGACGTATAAAGCCATGTCCAACCCGGAATTAATGGACATGCTGCACCTCAGAAAATCTAAATCCCATCGAGCTATGTGCTCGAGAGACTTGAAATAAATAGGACATGCTGGAGGGACAGATTCATATCCCAGAGGCTCCCTTCACTCTGGAATAAAATCCCAGTCCAGGTTAGGCAGAGTCCCTCATTGACTCTCTTCAAGAGGAATCTTGATGAGTGGATGGGAGATCGTAGGTTTACCCCGGGTATCACTTCTGTGTCACTGTTAGACAGAGGCACAGTATACTAACCTCGAAAAATGGCATAGCAAAATTAATTTAAAATGGGTGGCGAAAGCCAAACACACTCTGGCTAGGCTTATAAATGGCCTAGGGCAGATAGCCTAGTATGAACCTATGAACCTATGAGCCTATGATAATTGATGGGGTTTTGACTAATTTGCTTCAAATTCCTTTCTAAGGAACATTGCATTTGCTATTATGGCAACAACTCTGGTTGTCTTTCATAGAATTATGATGGTTTAATCTAGTTAATTATTAAGGTGTTCCTTTTTCATTGATCTCAGTGTATTTTCCTCTGGATTTGATTTTGATCTTTAGATCTGTAGCCTGCCATAGGAAAGTGTGTGCTCTAAACCTTCTTTCCGTGAGGGGGATATAATGTGTCCTAAATTGTGGCACGTGTACCCATGAAGTAATCTAATGCTATAGCAGGGTCAATCAGTCTATAGTGCTGAGGAGACTGTTAAAGGTTGGCAGTTTAGCTTCTGGGAATAATGCTCTTATACCTATTTGAGGAAAAGATTTTAGTGTTTTAAATGCCCAAGTTAATGTAACAAGTGAATAATCACATAAAATATTAGTTATACATCATTTGAGCAGACATCTCTGTTAAATACTGGTTTCTAATAGGTCCAATGTAGAGCTGTTACCGGTCATTTTATTAAGCCTAATAGGGGACTGCATTAATTGTAAAAAGTTAAACTGCTGAAACATTTTGCTAAGGAAAAGAGAGTCCTTACCTGAAGCACTGATGTTGAAGTCCCTTAGAATGATGGAATTAATATGCACCCCTTTTGGAAAAATGCTTTGTAAGGTGTTTTGAATAATGGTCACTGTGGTTGGTAGGAGAATGTATATTGCACCTATCCAGGGGTGAGTATATGGGTCAGATTCAATAAAGCCTACACTGTGTACATGATATGTATTCAATAAAATTCTTACATTTGTTGTACTTTCTAGTCAGTCAGAAAGATTACACTAAGTAGTAGTGTAATCTACAATTTGTAGTCTAGTTTATGGTAACCTTTATGAATCCCTGTCAATATTTAAAGCTGCAAATATATCAGTAGGAAAACTATAATTAGGAGGAAGAAGGTGTGTGTTATGTCTGTGTTGTCTGTTCACTGAGAACAGTCTACACTTAGTGCAGGCATTATTGAATCCTGGGGTATGTCTATATAAAAAAAAAAAAAATAGATATATATATATATATATATATATATATATACACATATACATACATGCACATACACACACAAACACACACACGTACACACACATATCTATATATATATATATATATATATATATATATATATATATATATATATACATATATATATATATATATATGTATACACACACACACACACACACACACACACACACACACACACACACACACACATACATACATATAGTGTGTGATTTATGTGCGTGTTTTTGTTTATATCAGCAAACTTCTTTTTTTTTAAAAGCTTTAACTTTGTTACGGTGGTGGGGATTTTTTGCAATTTTTTGTAATTTGCTATTTCATGAATAAAATAAAAGCATTCAATCACATTAAACATATATATATATATATATATATATATATATATATATATATATATATACACACACACACACACACACACGTGTGTATGTGTGTGTGTGTGTGAATGCATATTATATGCACATTTTATATACAGAGAAAGAAAGAGAGGAGATTATTAGGCTATTACCCAGAGTTCATTTTAAGCCTAGCTATTTCATCCCAATGTAACACCATAGAAATGCTAGTCAATACCCAAGGCTGCATTTAGTGATGATTGCTCATGTCCGGTAGGGTCATGGGCTGTATCCTCGGTAAGAAGTTACGATGCCCCATCCACTCATCCAGGTTCCTCTTGAACAGTGTCACAGAGGTGCTCTGTTTCACATGAATTGGTAGCCTGTTCCAAAGATGTGACAGTTACTGGGACATAAATCTGTCCCTTCAGCATGTCCTATTTAAGTCATAGGCCATATTTAGGTCCCTGAAATGGGTAGCCCTAGTCCCATTTGATTTATGGATATACAGCAAGTTCATTAGGTTTGAGTCTTAGATTGCTCTGTAGGCCAGGCAAAAGTCTTCCCTAAGAAGTCTATATGATAAGGAGTCTAGTGACAGGGACTTAAGTCAGTCTGTGTAAGGCACATGCTGGTGCCCCTTTATCTTCTTTGTTAGAAATCTCTGAGGTCTCTCTAATTGCTGCAGGTGCTTAGTACAGTACATGCCAAACGGTGTGTGTGTGTGTGGGGGGGGGGGGTTATACTCAATTAGGGCTGGAAAAGTGACAAGTATGGGGTGGTTATAACTTTTTTTAGACTCAAGGCTATGGCACATAGAAAGCTTTCCTTACTACAGTAGATATATGGTAGTTAAAGTTAAGGACGCAGTCAACTTGTGATCCCAGGTCCCTTACCCCTTCATGGGTGCTTAGGGTATTGTTGTTGATTTGATAGTGTGAGTGGACATTGTTTGTGCTGAAGTGAATGATGATGCATGTCTTTGCATTTAGTTGGAGACCATGACTAATACACCAGTTGGTCTGCATGAGACTCTCCATGAGTACCCTGACATCATTTGGGGATTCAGTGATTGCACCTAGTTTGCAGTCAATTCCAAACTTGGTCATCCATAACCCCTCAGTTTTGACCTGAACTTCTGAAAAGTATATACCAAACATTAGGGGACCCAGCACTCATGCCTGTGGCACCCTACTATTAACAGGTCTGCTGGCTGATGTGGAGTCACCCACTTTTAGAGTGTCTGGTTTATGAGCCAGTTGGCATCCCATCTTGCAATGAAGGGGTTTACATTCAGTTTACTAAGTTTATCGGTAATGCCTGAATGTGGGATTGTCTTGAAAGCCTTTGCCAGGTTGAGGTATGCTGTGTGCACAGATTTGCCCTCATCATTGGCCTTGGTCATATTTTCAAAGAAATCCACCAGATGTAACAGACAGGATCTGCCCTTCATGAAACCAAATTGGGTAGGATCCAAGGTTTGGAGGTCATGTATGTCTTTATTTATGACGTCCATAATGATACTTTCTATGGCCTTACAGATGAGGCTGGTCAGGGTTATGGATCTGTAATTCCCCGGACCTGTTGCTAGGCCATCTTTGTAGAAGGGAATAACTGTTGTGGTTCTCCATTCCACAGGGACAAAGCCTCTGTTTAGGCAATGATTGAAAAGGTTACTTAATGGTGATGCTAGTTCATGTTTTAGCCTGTTTCGAAGACAGCCTGGGATGTCGTCTGGTTCCATAGAAGCTGTGTTTTTTGCCTTGGTCAAGACTTTGAGGACCTGCTCTTCAGATATGTTGGGGGAAGGTTTGTTGTAAGTAAGGAGGGGATAAGGGAGTGAAATTTTCACCAAATTTATCCTCTAGCAGTTTTGCTATCTCTGTGCGGACAGTGTGTGTGCCTGATATTGTTGGCCACTAGTTCTGCACATGCTTGGGTTCTACATTTTAGGTTACATACATAGCTGTAACATAGCTGTATCTTATATACACGCACACACACACATATATATATATATATATATATATATATATATATACACACACACACACACACACACACACACACACACATACATATGCTCATATTCATATGGGTTCCCCAGCATAGGTTGATTTGAAGTTAAATTGACCTCTGTATTGTTGACAAACTTTGATCAGCAATACAGATGGTCAACAGATGTGCAAGAGCAACAGACCCGGGGTAGGGGTATATGTCCTTTCTTCAGGGATTTTTGATCTCATAGTTAATATATAGAATTAGCAGAGATTGTGGGGGCTGTGTCCCCCATATGGGGGGATGAAGGTGGGGGATTGCCCCCCTGCAAACACACTCTTTTCTTTTTTACATGTTGTGAGAATTAGCCGCAAGGCAAGCACAGTAACATGTTGATGTTTGTTTGTCGATGTAAGTGTGTCAGTATGAAGCATATCAACATTTTTGTGGATTAATTAACAGTAGTAGATCCAGATTTATATAAACACAATACTTGTGAAAAAAGAATATTGACAGCACACTCATCAACAAGGGGAATTGCTGAGTTTGTGAGCTTGTGAAAAAGTTAACTTCAAGTGTTTTTTGGAAGACTTGCACCCCCGCATCCCCCAAAATTATTTAAATTATCTCCATGGTTGCACCAATTTTATGAAGGGACAGATCTGTCAATCTAATGTGATTAGGCCAAATATTTTCACGCAAACGTGTTGCTGACCAGTTGTATTTTAGATCAGCATATTTATCATATGTATATGAATTGGGTGCACACAAATGTGCACTGGATCATTTTACATAGACATATGTATGTGTGTGTGTGTGTGTGTGTGTGTGTGTGTGTGTGTGTGTGTGTGTGTGTGTACGTGTTTGATTGTGAGTGTGTGGAATTAACCTGCATTCATAAGTGACTTAGTGAAAGGAATCAGTTCATAGAATCAGATAGTCAACAGATCAAACTTGCATTTTACTGGATTCTAATTATGACAGATACATTCAATTATTGAAACAAAAAAAATCAAAAGGGAAAACTTACAAACCAATTTGATAGATCAACTGATTTATCTAGAGATAATATTAATTTAAGTGATGATAAACTGTGCAAATCTCACAAGGTGCAGTATAATCAAGAAATTATATCAAAACATAACACTAAAAGTAATGAACAGAGCAAGTTAAGTGTTAAAAGGCAGAAGAGGATTAATAAATTGGGTTTGCAATATCTTACTAATATTGGTAACACCAGTTGGATTCATGATAAAGTTGGGATAAGCAAATAGTTAACCAAAACTCCTAAGTTACTTCAAACATGGAATTTGCTCCTCTTTCAATGAATAACACCTGCAAGGTGATTAATAGTTAAATAAAAGAAATTCTTAAGTTTAGATGTGATAGTAGATTAATTATATTGGACATTTTATGTGGAAATGAATTTTTTTGCACATTTTAAATTATTCTTTTATTCCAACACTGACAATTCTCTTGCAACAAAAAAGGTAAAATATTATTCATTAATAAGGATGAGAAAATACGAGATTGCTATACCTATTATACCTCAATTATGGTCTATAATATTGATTATTAGATTATGTCTAAAGTACTATATAATCACATGTTGTTGGCTCTTAATAAAATTCTAAATTAAGGCCAATGGGGATTTTACCTAGAAATATGCCTGGCAAATACTACAATATAGTTTTACTTTAAAATTTAAGACATTATTACATTTATATGCTACAACATTTGCTATGGTTAAAAGAATTGGAATATGCTCTTATTTATAAACTGATTACACCTGTAAGACAAGTATATCCCCTTTCATCTTGTCTGTTAGTCATTGCTAGAAGATGCTATTGCATCAATTATAGAAAGAAATCAGTGACATAGGACAATATTTCTCAGCCTGGACAACTGTCTGTTCAGATGATTTGGCAGTAGTGTACACTGAGTCTTTATTTGAATTATCATGAATAAAGAGTATATTTTCTGATTCACAACTGACTATAAGACTTAAAATTAATTACAGTCATCATCATCATCATTAACCACCTTTTTCCCATTTTTCTATATGGGGCCGAGGTGTTGCGTTAATTGTCACCATCTTTCTTGATTCAATGCTACACTCCTGCTTTCTTCGACACTCATGCCTGACTGTCACATATCTTCTCTCACACTCTCCATCCATCTCGTTACTTGGGACCTTGTCGTATGCTTTCTCCAAGTCCAGGAATGCCCATATGGAGTCTTTCCACATCTCTAGCTTCTTTTCACTTAACTGTCTCACTGCAAAGATCGGGTGAGTTGTGCTGCATCCTGATCTGAAATTGAACTGCTCATCTCCCATCTTACTTTCTACTACTCTGCGTATCCATTTATGAGTCACCCTCTCCAAAATATTCATGCAGTGTGACAGGAGTTTGATACCTCTGTGCTGCCCATAGTTGTAGATGTCCCCTTTGTTTTTGTACACTGGCACAGTGGAGTTATTCTCCAGTAATCTGGGATACATTTTTCTCTCCACACTGCTATGAGTACTCTCAGGAGCGATTTCTCTCCTATCTGACCCAGCATCCTTATCACGTCTGCTGTGACATCATCTGAGCCTGCTGCTTTTCCTGACTTTATTTTTCTTAGTGCTATTCTTACATTTTCTAGGGTAGGCTCCTCCTCTTCTCCCATTAAAATACAATTAATTACTTCAAGCCTGAAACTTTTGGTATTCATAACAGGAGTAGTGAAATCAGGTCCTGATATACAGGGTTCAAAAATTCAATTCTGGGAGCTCTGGTGTACTTTCACATACCAAGAAACACGATGCAGTACTTATAACTACTTAAAAACAGAGCAAATACACATTAAGTTGTATGATGTCAGACATTTTTCATTGTATGGTTTCATGGAATTAAAATGTTTTGTTACCAGTGTTTTATTTTCCAATCAGACAACTTTCAATTCCACTACCAATAGTTTAGATAAACCAATATAAAAGGACTTTAGGAAGTTTCTATGGAGAGGAGAAAATTGTTAGATTGCCTAGAAGAAAGTGTGTGATACAAAAGATTAGTTTGATCAGAGGGTGTGAGACTTTACCAAGTATTCAATAAAACCATGTAAAAACACCTAGGGTAAATGATCTACACAAAAATTCAAATACAGTGTAATACATTCCAAGGCAGGGTACGAGCAATGCACAATTCACTCTGGCAAAAACAGTCTCTTAGTATTGTGACACAATAAATTTACACCTTCAGCTCTACAAACTTTAATATAAAGGTAAGCTCTTTCACAGAAATGCTTCATCAGACCAATAACCAGTAACAATGTGATTTGTTTAAATACATTCACTTATCCAGTCATTAACCATTACCAATCCATGCAACCCCATATGAATCAGAGAAGGAGTCATTACTGGGCACATTGCGGGTGCTGGGAAAAGCACTGCTGACTGACATCAAAGAGTGAAACAATATTAATTTCATGAACTTTAAATGTACTTTGACTAAGGAATGGGGTCCATTCCTGTCACGGTATTAGAAACCCAAAAGATTTGGAGAAATTAAAAAAGGGTGAGAACATGAGTTTGTTATCAATACTACACAATTTAAAGACAATGTGATGTTCTGTCATAGGTTCGTGGATGACCTCTTTTTCATTTGGAGAGGCAGTTTAGCAGATTTACACAGATTTTTTGAATTTGTCAATAACATAATGTCGTTTTTGAAATTCACTACATTTTATTCAGAAGTTAGGATCAATTGTTTTGGACATAGATATTCACAGGGCTGAGGATGGATCTACTAAAATGGCTGTTTATAGAAAACCTTGTGCCAGGAATACTGATCTCTATAGGAGAAGTATACAACACCATCATATTTTTCATAATATAGTCAAGGATCAAGGAATGCATACTTCCAGATTATATGTCAACGATGGTAATTTTAATATTGAGCTTTGTAATTTGAAAGTTAAGTTCAAGGAGAGGGACTATAGTGAAAGGGACATTGATGTCCCTCTGACAGAAGTTATAGCCTTGAGGGAATCTACAGCAAAACCTTATTTTTCTGGTAATATGTATAATGAAATGAAGGAGGAAGGGTGATAGGAATCACCCAATAGATATAACTTTACACTTTACTAATAACTGTAAGGACATTACAAAGATTATTGAGAGACATTGGTCCCCTCTCACTACTGAACCGAAGATCAAGGATATAGTAGGGAATTTTCCTACCTTTCGCTTTAGAAATAAGAAGACAATTAGAAGGATGTTATGTTATCTGAAACCCATAACAGACACCATGAATTCCTCACTCACTGGCACTAAGCCTTGCACCTCATGTAATTATTGTGTATATGTCAATAGTGTTTCTCATTTTTTACATCCAGACACAGAACACAGGTATTATTTCAATGTTGCAGCTGACTGCAACACTAGTAATGTTATTTATCTTGCTGTTTGTGAACTGTGTCAGACATTTTATTTAAGGAAAACTAATAGAACTTTAAAACAACAGATAAAGGAACATATTTATAATATAAGGATGAATTGTCCTAGTAATGCTTTAGATAAATATGTCAGGGATGAGGGCAATGAGCACACATTTAAATTTATGGTGGTTGATGCCATTAGGCCAACTGACAGGAAAGGTAATATTAGAACCTATAGTTAGTGGAAGCCAAGTGGATAATTGGAATGTGTGCTGATCAAGGGAAGAGTTTGAACGACCAATTTTCATTGCAGCCCTTCCTCAAAATGAGGGGAATATGTTGATTAGGTTGTTTTTACATCTTTTATATTATTTTAATAGTTTATTTGTTTTGGTATATGTTTTATTATTGTTGTCTTTATCATTGTTTCTTATTGGAATGTGACGTTCATGTATTGCGCTGATTGGATAATTGTTTTTAATTTTGTTAATGAGTGGCTAAGTGAATGTATTTAAACAAATCACATTGTTACTGGTTATTGGTCTGATGAAGCATTTCTATGAAAGCAGTTACCTTTATATTAAGGTTTGTAGAACCAAAGGTGTAAGTTTATTGTGTCACAATACTAAGACTGTTTGCCAGACTGGATTGTGCATTGGTCGTACCCTGCCTTGGACTGTGTTACTTTACCACGCATGTGACAGCTCAAATTTCTTTAAAATATGTTAACCATGTAGTATATTTAGAATGACAATTATTTAGGAAACATCATCTGCATAATTTAGAGTTCACAGCACTCCAGAAAAATTACAGTATGTTAGGGCTGTTCTGTAATGTTTTCTGTAACCTGAATACATTCATGAGTATTTAAATTTTTCCCATTAATAATGTTGCAGGAGTGTGGGAAGTGCCTTCTGTCCGGAGTCTGCATGTCCTCCCCATGGTTGGGTGGGCGTTTGAAAGACATGCGTAAATGGGCATGCCTTCGTTGAAGGTTGAACATCAAGCTGGCATCTCGGTGTTTGTGAAAATCTACTGCCAATCATTAGCGGACCGGAGTTCCGCTGTGGCGACCCCTAACTGGGAAAAGCCAAAAAGCAACAACAATAATGTTGCTTACTGGGATATTTCCTATCAAGTATGATATAAAGAAACATACAGCAATAACATCAATATGGAACCTGTACTTAATGTTAATAAAGAACAAAGGTCCTTTTATGGACATTAAGCTGATCTCACTAGTGAATCATTAATAATTCATAAAAGAAAAGCCCTTATGGTACTTTTCAAATCCTTAAAATAGATGCAAACTATAGGCAAATGTACTGGAATGAACATTCTGTAATATTTATCTCAAATAAATAATGTTCAATATCATATAAGATAATGTATACAAATAATGTTTGTCTTCAAAAGGAAGCAATAGTTCATGTTTCATTGTACCTGGAGGGAAGGAGCTATGGCGGAATTCTGCAGATAAACAAGTGTGACTTTTTAACTCCTGATGGGCTTAGCCTCAAATGTTTATTTGGTGGTAACAGATTGTTCTCTGTTGGAATATTTGGGTTCAATGTTCTCTGTTAAATATCTTATTAGACTACAGTGTTGGGACAGGAAAAGAGAAGTACCAATATCTGCATTTGGCTAACAATATCTGCATTTGGCTACAGTGTCTACTAAAGAATGTAATGCATGTTATTTGAAATCCTTTCTTGTGCCTACATTTTCTTTAGTTGACTAGTGGGAATATTATGTTAGTGTTTTGCTAAGTTTCGATGAAAATGTGAATTAAGTCAACTAATGATGGCCAGTATACAGGCAATATTTACCTCCTCTTTTCAAAGTATTTTCTCCTCTGGTGGTATGCCTTGGTTTTCCTTTTCTATTCTATCTTTATCATTTTATGCATTTATGTGTTATTAAATTTGATGTACAACATATTAAAACATGATGTCAAAAAAGGCCATCCTCTACCTTTAGAACCCATAGCCCATGCTCACATCTGACAGGACTGTATAAAAGAATGGTCATGCCACAGAGTTAAATCCTTCTCATAGGTTCACAGGTCTATACTAGGCTAATGACCACTGGAGCCCTTTTTGGAGCCATGCATCCCAAATTTCTGACAAGTTCTGGTACCCTTGGTAAGAGTAAGCAGAGACTTGGGAGTTCAAACATTTACAAGCAGGAGCCTGGGAGGTTAACCATTTGCAGGCTGTCTTTGTCCATTAAAGACATAGGTGCAAAACCAGAGATGAATTTCCTATTCCCCATCTAATTCTCCAAGTTGCACTTCAAGTTGGTTGGGTAGAAACTCTGCTTCATGTTGATGGGGATCCTGTTCCAGAGAAAGAGTAGTCTCCAGGATACATACCTGTCTACTCAGCGAGTCCTATTTATATTGTAGGTAGAGGTTAAGTCTTCAAAATGGGTAATTCTGGTGCTCTTTGTTTTGTGGGTATGCAGGAAGTCTATCAGAGTGGGGTCCAATAATGCCTTATATGCCAAGCATAGCTCTCCCCTCAACACTCTCAGGGAAACAGAATATAGGGATAGGGCTCTAATGTAATCTACATAGGACATGTTATTTATGCCCTGTATTTTTCAGTGAGGTACTTCTGTGGAAATTCCAACTGTTGGATTTGTCCAATTAGATGGATAAGAAGGGGGCATTGTATTCGATGATAGGGCTGATGAATGTGCAATACATTAGAACAATGACCTCCTTGGATCTAAATGTCATACCTTTGTTTATAAGTTGCACAACATAGAATGATTTCTTCACTACTGTAGACACTTGATGGTCAAAGGCTAGATTATTGTCTATGTGTGTCCCCAAGTCCCTGACTACTTTGTCAACTCATGGGTGTGTGTGTTGTCATTATGATAGTTTCCAGGGCTGGCTGACTTTCCAAAGGATACTATTATGCATTTCTTGGCATTTAGTTTTAGTTCATGGCTCTGGCACCAGTTGTTCGTCTGTGTCAGCCCTTCCTGGAGAACATTTGTGTCAGTGGATGATTCAATGACAGCTCCTAATTTGCAATTATCTGCAAATTTATTCATCCAGAGGCCACTTGACATTGGCCTTGACTTCAGAAAAGTAAATGCCAAAAAGGAGTGGTCCCAGGACTGATTCCTGAGGGACTCCACTTGTGACTGGCCTCTTTGTAGAGGCACACTCCTCAATTCTAACTTCTGAGTCTTGTCTATGAGCCAGCTGGCTAGCCACTGGGTGACATAAGGGTTTGTACCAAAATTCTTACGTTTATTGACAATGCCTGAGTGGGGGATTGTGTCAAGTGCCTTGGCTAGGTCAGGGTATGCAGTGCGAACTACTTTGCCTTCATCCATTGCTTTGGTGACTTTCTCAAAGACGTCCACCAGTCCACCAGGTTGAGTAGGCATGATCTGCTCTTGATGAAGCCAAATTGGGTTGGGTCCAGTGTCTGGTTGTTTCCTATGTCATTATTGATCATTTCCATGATAATTCCTTCCATGGCTTTGCATATGTGAATAGTGGGACTTATGAGTCTGTAGTTTCCAGGGTCTGTAGATGGCCCAGCTTTGTGCAAAGGGATGACTGTTCCTGTTCTGCATTCATGAGGCACAAAGCCTTTTTGTGGGCTACAGTTAAATAGCAATTCCAGAAGGTCTGATAGATCATGTTTCATGCTATTTAGAAGGCATCCTAGTATATTGCCTGGGCCCATTGTTTCAGTCTTTGATGTTAGCCAGAAATGCTCTTTTCAGCACCCACAATGTGCCCAGTATTGACTCCTTCTGCAATTCATATGGACTTACATGTATCAGTAACATATCTAAGCATGACTGTAAATTATTTTTATAAGATCCATTGGTCCCACTACTATTGGAACTATCAAAGGCAATCACCATCATTTCTGCCTGCAAATCCTGGCATTGTATGACTTTTGGTCTCTCTGTACACAAGACGCTGTAGTCACTGAGTGTAGCAATTTCAGTGATCAATGTTACTTTTGTCTTCTTTTCATGGAATACTATATGTGGTTTTCTTGCATCTATTTTATGAACTGTTGGTAATGGGTGATCCCATGTGATATAAATTTCATTATTTTCTATACTGTTTTGTGGCTCATGTTTCCAATGTTTTTCAGCTACTTCAGTATTATAATTTTTGCATAATCCCCAATGCAGCAATCTTGCCACATTATTATACCTTTCAGTATACAGTTCTTCTGCCATTAGTATGTCACAACCAGCAACAAGATGTGCGACTGTTTCCAATTTTATTTTTTAAAACCTGCATTTGTCTGTTTCTCCCACATGTTCAATGGATTTTGTAAACCAATGTGTACATAGTCCAGTATCTTGGGCCGCCAATATTAACCTTTCATCTTTTGATTTAAATTCACCTCTCCTTAACCATTCCTGTGTTAGATCCTGATCAACATGAGGTTGTTCCAGGAGTTTTCAATACTTGTAATTATATTTATGCATCTTCCACATTTCTTGCCTTCTCATCTGATCCTTTACCTTATATTCTTTCTTTTGTTTTTTGGCACATTCAGTTGCTGCCTTTTATTTAATTCTGGTTTGATTTCCATTCCCACTTGATATCGATATGCTTCTGCTAAACTAAGCAGGGAAGTATTTTAGACTTCTTCTTCTCATGCTTCAAAACTTTCACTAGATTTGAGTCTTGTGAGGTCAGCAAATATGCATGCAGTCCTGCGATTGCAGATCTATACATGTAATCAATTTCAAGGAGGCCCATACCTCCTTCAGAACTGGGAATATATAGTCTTATACACTGATTTTTATAAGTCAGTTGATAAGCATAAAGCATCCTTCTTGTTTTCCTGTCCAGCTACTCCAATACCTTTTGGAGCCAATCACTCCAAAACTGTAAGTTAGGACAGGAAGAGCAAACTGATTTATAGCTTGGACTTTGTTCCTAGATGTCAGTACTGTTTTCAGTGTTAATTTTAGTCTGCTAAAATATTCCTAAGTTTTATTCACATTTGTTCATGTTTTCTTGTTGATCCTTCATCAATTCCAAAATATTTCTACACTCCCTCTTGCTCAAGTTATTTTATATCACATTCCTGTCCCAGGCTGATGTTTTCTTTGTGCTGCAGTTTTCATGCTTTAAAGGTTGTTTTTTTGTACATTTATCAAGACCAAATGACATTTTTATACCATCTGAAAATGGTTTGACCACTTGCAGCTGTGCTTTCAGTTCCTCATCTGATGAACTTTGCAGTTTTAAATCATCAACAAAGCGAAGATGAGGAGTTTTTACACTTCTTGCTTTCTGGGAGCCACATTATAGCCATGACCTAATCTGCTAAGTAGACGGCTTAATGTGTTAAGGGAAAGACAAAATACAGTCACCCTGGAATGTCCCCCTTTGAATGTTTATCCCTGGAATAATAATTTGTCCTTTATCATGGCTTAACTGCAAAGTGGTTTGTCACTGTTTCATGGTCACTGTAATGAAATCAATCAGTGTGGGGTGTATCTTGTACATTTTAAGCACTCTTTTATCCATGAATGTGGAACATTCTCAAATACTTTTTTGTAGCCTATCCATGCCATACATAGATTTTTCCCTTTTTTACAGTTCTCCATTATGAGTTTATTTAAGAATAAAAGATCTGTATGCCTTTCTTTTGCTACTCCTTTGTTCTGTTGCTCTGATTGAGTTTTCTTCTAAATGATTATAAACTCTTTTTGCATCAATTCCAGGTTATAGTTTATACGTCACTGGAAAGCAAGTTCTTGGTCTATAGTTTTTAGGATTGCTTGCAGGTTTGCTCTTAAGTAGGAGCATTGTTTTTCTTGTTGTTAACCAAGTTGGTGTCTGTTTGAGGTATGCATATAACAGTCCTTATTCATGACTAAATCTTTATGTAAAGATGCTAATACTTTTAGTCAGACGTTAGGTACTGCATCTGGTCCTGGGGTTTACTAGTTAGAGGCTTTTCTTAACTTTGTTTCAATCTCTCTGGCCATTACTACATCCTATTTCATGTCCTGTAAATTTGAACTTCTTATTCTTTCTTTTACTTCTTCTATCCATTCAGCATCTTTGTTATGTTCTACAGGATCTACATAGATATTTCTCCACAGTATATCTATTTCATAGGTTCATAGCTAGGTACTAGGCTATTGGCCCTAGGGCCTATATAAGCCTAGCCAAAAGGTACCCTGGTTTTCGCCACCCAAGAAAATTATTTTCCTGTGCCACTGTCAAGCAGAGCCACAGAAGTGATCCCCGGGGTGAATTTCCTATCTCTCATCCAATCATCAAGATTTTTCTTGAAGAGTGCTAATGAGGAGCTTTGTTTGATATAGATAGGTAGTTTGTTCCAGAGTATGGGAAGTCTCTGGGACAGGAATCTATCCCTCCAGCATATTCTGTTTATTGTTGTGACAAGGTTTAGGTCCCTAGAGCATGTAGCTCGAAAGGATTGGGATTTCTTTAAGTGGAGCATGTCCATAAGCTCTGGGTTTGACATAGCTTTGTATGTTAGGCAGAGATCGCCTCTGAGTAGGCGATATGCGACGGAGTAAAGCTGCAGTTTTTTGAGACGGTCTGCGTAGGGCATCTGTTTGAGGCTGGTAATCCTCTTTGTGAGGTATTTCTGTGGCCTTTACAGTTGTTGTAGATGTCTTGTGAGGTACATACCAAAAGGGGCATTGTACTCTATAATGGGTCTAATGACTGACGAATAGAGGGGAACAATGACCTTTTTTTTCCTGGTGTCACCACTGGGCTTTCGGATATTGGCAAAGGCTCTTGCCTTTTTTGTGACGAGGTGTGCCATGTAGAAGGATTTCCTGACTACTGTGGCAATGTGGTTATCAAAGGAGAGACTACTGTCCACCTGTGTCCCAAGGTCTGTTATTACACTTTTGGTGTTAAGTAGACTACTGCCTATGTGGTAGTTCATGGCTACTGAGTTTTTACCAAAAGGGATGACAATGCACTTTTTGGCACTGAGCTTGAGGCCATGGCTTTGACACCAGGCATCTGTCTCAGTGAGGCCCTTTTGTAGGATGTCCACATCTTTTGGAGTTTTGATTATGGCTCCTAGTTTGCAGTCATCTGCGAACTTCATTAACCAAAGACCTTCTGTGTTAGCCTGTACTTCAGAGAAGTAGATACCAAACAGGAGAGGACTCAGGACTGAACCCTGTTGTACTCAACTTGTCATTGGTCTAAAGTTGGATTTGGAGTCTGCTACTTTCACAGTGTGGGTTCTGTCAGTGAGCCAGTTGGCAACCCATCTTGTGACATAGGGATTTATACCTAGTTTAGTGAGTTCATTTATAATTCCAGAGTGGGGGATGGTGTTGAAAGGCTTGGCGAGATCTAGATAGGCTGTGTGAACCACCTTACCCTCATCTACCTAAGCAACAGAGACCTCCAAAGCAGACATCCAAGCAAACGCTACCTCAAAACAAAACACACACAACACATAACCCACAAAATCAGTGTGCCAAGCAGCCACAGCCCTTAAGGCTGAATAACACACCTGATTCTCTTGTTATAGGTGACTCTATTGTCAGACACACTGATGTCCCGCTCACCAGGCTGAATAAAGAGAAGGTCACGGTGAGCTGCCTGTCGGGTGCTAGGATCCGACACAACGCAAGCACTCAGGTCACTCCAAAGCAAATACAAATATGACTCAGTCATTGTACATGCTGGTGTGAATGACCTGAGACGTACCTCCCTGGACTACATGAAAAGAGACATAGAGGAGCTCTCTGATCATGTAGCCCAGGCTGGTATGACCCTGACCTTGAGCAGCATCTTACCCTCACCTAGAATGATGCCACAGTACAAAGACAAAATGATCGATTTTAACAATTGGCTAAAATTTTGGTGTCATTCAAAGGGGATCCAGTGTCTGTCAGCCTGGGATGACATGCTCGACAAGCCATGTTGCTTCGCTAGGGACGGCTTGCATCTGTCACCACTGGGCTTTCGGATATTGGCAAAGGCTCTTGCCTTTTCTAGGCAAGGCTGAAAAGTCAAACCCAGCCCCATAGACAGCACAAGGAACAAGAAACTAAGGGTAATGCTGCTAAACACCAGAAGTCTTAACCTCAAGATGCATGCACTCGAAGCTCTCCTCAGTATGGAGAACATCGATATCTGTGCAGTGACAGAAACCTGGTTCAAGGCTCCAGAGAGCACCCCAGCACTACCAGGCTATACCTCATATCATGCTTTTCAGCCCCAAAACCTGGATCGAACCACAAAAGGAGGGGGAGTTTCCATATTTATCAAGGATATCCACACCTCCAGGTTAGTGGCATTGCACGAAGTATCAGAGACCATCCATGTGCAACTAACAGTGGACAAGACTGCTTTTCAGTTTATAGCATCCTACAGACCACCCTCTCAAAGTTAGGAATCCCATTCGGCTTTCCTGAAAACATTGCAGAACATGAAGATCTCTCCGAACACCATTATATTGGGTGACTTCAACTACCCAAACATTGACTGGGAGCACTACTCAAGCCCCAGCACCTTAGCCCAAAGATTCCTGGAAATTATAAACTCAAATGCTATGGAACAACTAGTCACCACTCCCACAAGAGGGGACAACATACTAGACCTGATCATTAGCAACATGGGGACTCTATGCTCCACACCAGAAGTATATCCCTCATTGGTAAGATCAGACCATAAATTAATTTCACTGGATGTCCACATCCCGACCCCACCTCCAGCCCAGAAAACCACAGTGAAAAACTTCTCAAAAGTGAACTTCTCACTTCTCAAAACTGAAGTGGAATCCTTCAAGGCCCCAGGGCCAGTGGAAACTACAGCCCAAACTGCAGAATCCTATATAAATGCATTCTACAGACATCTCCAGGAATGCATGGATCATGCTATCCCAAACAAAACCAATACCCAATCATCCAAAGGCAGGCATCCAGTCTGGTGGACCCCTGCCATAAATAAACTGTACAACAGAAGGAGGAAGCTACTACATGATAGAGCAAAATCCCTAATAGGGAAGGCATCTCTGATCAGTACTAGCAAAAAATTACGATCCCTCATAAAATCCTCTAAGGCCAGCTTTGAGAGAAAAATTGCACAGGACACCAAAGACAATCATAAGGCTTTTTTCAGTTATGTTAGAAACCTGGGATGCAACTCCCAGACTTGTTCTGAGTTGATTCTAAACGACAAAAAATACACTGAACCCACAGACATCGCCAATATCCTGGCAGACAGGTTCAGTGCAAACTTCTCCACCCCCTCCTCCCCAAAAGAGCAAGTATCTATCCCGGCAGAGGGCTGCCTCCCAAACATCTCAGATGCTCAAGTGAAGGCTGCCCTCTCCAAAGCAAAAAACATTGCTTCCATGGGACCAGATGGTGTCCCAGGTTGTGTCCTACATGAACTACAAGAGGAACTAATCCCTCAAATAAAACAGCTATACAATCTCAGCCTCACTACAGGATATGTGCCCACAGAATGGCGTACAGCAACAGTGGTCCCACTCCACAAAGGTGGAGCCTCTACGGACCCTGGAAACTATCGCCCCATAAGCCTGACTAGCTTAGTCTGCAAGGCTATGGTGAGGATCATCATGGAGCTCATAAACAAAGACATTGGGGACCTACAGACACTAGATCCTACCCAGTTCGGCTTTGTCAAGGGAAGATCCTGCCTTTTGAACCTGGTTGACTTCTTTGAAACAGTCACCAAAGCCATAGATGAAGGGAAGGTAGTCCACACAGCCTATCTGGACCTTGCAAAGGCATTTGACACAATACCCCACTCGTGCATCATAGATATATAAACCCCTATGTCACAAGATGGGTCGCAAACTGGCTCAAAGACAGAACCCACAGAGTCAGAGTTGCTGGAGCCATGTCAGACTCGAAACCAGTCACAAGTGGTGTCCCACAGGGTTCTGTCCTGGGACCACTCTTGTTCGGTATATACTTTTCCGAGGTACAGGCAAACGTGGGAGGACTATAGCTCACCAAGTTCGCAGACGACTGCAAACTGGGCGTCATAATCAACTCTCCAGCTGACACAGACATCCTTCAAAAAGGTCTCACAGAGACAGATAACTGGTGCCAGCGCCATGGTTTAAAGCTAAATGCCAAAAAATGTATAGTCATACCCTTTGGCAAAAACAATGTGCCCACAAATTACCACATAGGTGGAAACCCATTAAGTACAGAGAAAGTTATTAGGGACCTGGGGACCCAAGTGGATAGCAATCTCTCCTTTGAAAACCACATTGCCAAAGTGGTTAGAAAGACCTTCTACATAGCCAACCTCATCACGAAGGGTTTCACATCTAGATCAAGAGAGGTAATCGTGCCCCTTTATTCATCCCTCATCAGGCCCATCATAGAATACAATGCCCCTTTTGGGATGTACCTTACCCGACACCTTCAGCAATTAGAAAGACCCCAAAAGTATCTCACCAAGAGGATCAAGGGTCTCAAACAGATGCCATATGCTGCTCGGTTAAAAAAACTCCAGCTCTACTCAGTTGCATACCGCCTACTTCGAGGCGATCTATGCCTGACATACAAAGATATGTCAAATCCAGAATTAATGGACATGCTCCACCTCAGTAAATCTAAATCCCTGAGAGCCACATGCTCGAGAGACTTGAACCTCAGCACAGAAATAAATAGAACTTGCTGGAGGGACAGGTTCATAACCCAGAGGCTCCCTTCGCTCTGGAATAGAATTCCAGTTCATGTGAGGCAGAGCACCTCACTGAATCTCTTCAAGAAGAATCTCGATAAGTGGATGGGGGATCGTAGGTTTGTCCCAGGGATTACTCCTGTGTCACTATTAGACAGAGGCACAGTAAACTAAACCTGAAAAAGGGCACAGTATACTCAAATCAAGGGGTGGCGTAAGCCATACAGAATCGGGCTAGGCTTATAATTGCCCCAGGGCAGATAGCCTAGTATGAACCTATGAATCTATGAACCTAATCTATGGCTTTGGTGACCACTTCAAAGAAGTCTATCAGGTTTAGGAGATATGATCTGCCTTTTACAAACCCGAACTAGGTGGGGTCCAGAATTTGGAGATTACAAATGTCATTGTTTATAAGTTCCATGATGATACGTTCCATACCCTCGCAGACCAGGCTTGTCAGGCTAATGGAGTGGTAGTTTCTGGGGTCAGTGGTGGCTCCCCCTTTGTGGAGTGGGATAACCATCACTGTGTGCCATTCAGTGGGCACATAGCCTGAGGTGAGGTTATGATTGAACATGGTACTTAGGCGGGGTGCCAGTTCATTCTGTAGTTCATGTAGAATGCAGCCTGGGATGTTTCAGGTCCCATGGATGCTGTGTTCTTGGCTTTGGAGAGTGTGTTTTTTTACCTGTGCAGTCATGATTACAGGAACTTTGCATTCTTATGATATAGAGATGGGTCCTTTAGGGGATGAGAGGGGGATAAAGTTAGCACTGAACCTATCTGCCAGGATGTTGGCAATATCAATTGGTTCTGTATATTTAGTGCCATTGTTCTGTAACTCAGAGCAGATCTGAGTGTTGCCATTGAGATTCTTGACATAGCTATAGAATGCTCTGTGATTGTCTTTAGAGTCAGTGGCGATTTTGTTTTCATAACTAGCTTTGGAGGATTTTATGAGGGATCTAAGCTTCTTACTGAGGCTGACTAGGGAGTTCCTCCAATCATGGGATTTTACTCTTTTTTGCAATAGTTTCATTCTTCTGTTGTAGAGTTTCTTTATGGCAGGGGACCACCAGATTGGCTTCCTTTTTTTGGAGGATAGCATCATGGTTATGTTACGGATTGCACAATCCATGCACTTGTGTAAGTTCTTATAAAGTGCATTTGTGTAGGATTCAGCAGTCATACCTCTATTGTCCGTCAGGATGGGTGTCGTGAAGTTTGCCACTTCTGTCTTAAGAAGCATGAAGTTGGCTTTGGAGAAATTTTTTACGGTGGTTTCCCTAAGGGGGGGTGGGGGAGGAATGTGGATGTCTAGGGTGATTAGCTTGTAGTCGGATCTGACCAATAAGGAATTGACCTCTGGTGTGGAGCACTGGTTGCCCAATAGAGGTAATGACCAGATCTAGGATATTGCTGCCCCTGGTGGGGGTGTGGATAGGGTGATCCAAGGCATTGGAATTTTTGAATTCCAGAAAACGTTGAGCACAAGAGTTGGTACATGAGTAGTTTTCCCAGTTAATGGTGGGGTAGTTGAAATCACCCATTATTAGGGTGTTAGGTTGTACCCTAATATTTTCCAATGTATCAAGAAATGAGGAGTGGGAATCCTGGGGCATGGTGGGGGATCTGTAGCAAGCTACAATTTGGATTGCAGTCTTGCCCAGAGTTAGTTGCACTTGGATAATCTTGGCTGCATTATGCTGAGCAACTAGCCTGGAGGTGTGGATATCCTTAATGAATATGGACACGCCTCCACCTTTAGTGTTTCAGTCCAGGTTAGGTGGCCGAAAGGCGTGGTATGAATTATAGCCTGGTAATGCAGGGGTACTCTCTGGAGCCTTGAACCAGGTCTCTGTCACTGCACAGATGTTAATGTTCTCCATTTTAAGGAGTGCCTCGAGTGAGTGCATTTTGAGGTTTAGACTTCTACCATTGAGTAGCAATACACTCAGATTTTGCTTGTTTGTACCTGTTATGGTGGTGAATTTGTCATTTGAACCTTGCCTAAAAAAGGCACTATAGGAGTGGCTAGAGCCTTAGCCAATATCTGGAATCTCAGGGGCAACAGGTGCATGCCACCTCTGGCAAAGCATAGTGATTTGTCGATCAGGTCATCCCAGGCAGACAGATACTGGATCACCTTAGAATGACACCAGAAGCTTAGCCAATTGTTGAAGTCAATCATTTTGTCCTTGTACTGTGGTATCATTCTGGGTGATGGCAGGATGCTACTCAGGACTAGGGTCATACCTGCCTGGGCTACAAGATTGGACAGCTCCTCTATGTCCCTTTTCATGTAGTCCAGAGAGGTATGTCTCAGGTCATTCACACCAACATGGACAATGACAGAGTCATATTCGTACTTGTTGTGGAGTGACCTGAGTGCATGCATTATGTGGTGGATCCTGGCACCCGACAGGCAGCTGACAGTAACTTTCTCCTTGTTTAGCCTGGTGAGTGGAACATCAGTGTACCTGACTATAGAGTCACCTATGACTAGAGTGCTGGGTACGTTGTTATGCCTTATGGGCTGTGGTTGAGTGGCACACTGAGTTTGTTGGCTATGTGTCATTTGGGTTGTGTTGGGGGGTGGAGGTTACTTATGTTTCCGCTTTGGAGGTCCCTGTTGCTTGGGCAGGTTTTTACTGAGAGCCTCCGCGAATGTAGGTGTGTGTTTTGTGTTTCTATGTGTGTGTTTTGGTGGTGTAGGTTTTGAGGGACTATGTGATGAGTGTGGTGTGGTGCAAGTGTTTACCTTCTCCTCTTGACTGTCTAGTCCAGTCGTGGGTGAAGAAAGCTTTGCTTCCAGTTAGGCTATATAAGTGCATCTCTCACATGGTGTAGTGTTGGGTGGTAGGAGGAGAGGGTTGTCTGTGTACATGAGGGAATTGCTGAATTGCCTCAAGATGCCCAAATTCATCAGGTAGACAGGAGAAAACACTGGGAGCTGACCCTTAGACATGCCTGGATAGGTGCTTATTTATGAAGTACTAAAAGCTGTTTTCCTTTAGACAGGTGAGGAAAGTTGAGTGCTGTAGTAATTTATAGTTTATTTAGTGCTTACAAAGAGTTCTGAACGAGTGCTGAGCTCAAAGACACAGACTTGAGTGCTGAAACTAAAAAAACTGGTTAGTTCTAAGAAACAAAATTAAGCTAGAAGGCTTCCCTCCAACACAGAAAGGCTTGGGTGCTCAGAAGCCAACAAACAGTCCTGGACACAGCAAATCTGTATCCAGACTAGACTACCCAGAGAAAAGGCAGGAAACAAGTTTAGAAAATTAAGTGGAAAGAGAGAAAGGAGGAGTAGAAACTAAGTGGGTTGGCCTTCTCAAATGTTCTCCCTGGATTAGGTAGAATGAGGTAATGACACTAGATTGGGAGGAGTGTCCCAGATCAAATTTACGGTATGGGCGGGCAATTGCAAAGCCACCAACTATAAGAACAGCATACAAATAGGGATGGAGGGTGGGAAACAAACTGCAGAAATGTTTTTCACAGCAGAAAAATAGCAGTGAGCCTTTAAATGAAAGTTTTTAACAGATAAATGAGCCTCTAGAGAAAGCTTTTAACTGCAAACAAGTTATATAACACACTCCTTGGCAGGAGATCAGAACAAACAACCCAAACAGATGCTTAATAAAAGTGGACAATTTCCAGTTAATACCTTATACACAGTGAAACTAGCTAGAAAAGTATGCAGTAGACAAAGTGCTATAAATAACTCGAAAAAAATATTTCTTCTGTTTTTGGTGGTATTTCAATTCCTTTTGTCTTGTCTCCCAAATCTTTACAAAACTTTTTGGGGTCAACAATAAATTGCTTATTTTGTACATTTCCTTTGTATTTATCTGCATATCTTCTAAGTTTTTCTGCCTGTGCTAATGTTTTTAGCTTATTATTTGTTATAGTGCACAATACATCCTGATATGCTCTTATACTGTGCATTGTTTTTATCATGTCTGCCTTTCTGAATATTTTTGTTGATCTATTCCCTATTCTATACTCTTCTAACAATGACATTTCTTGTCCTAATTGTTTTATAGTTTTCTGTATTCGATAATCCATAAAACATTTGATTTCTCCCCTTCCTTTCCCTTACTACCCTGTGTTTTTGTTGTAAGACTTTATCTGGTATTAATTTAGCTGCACAGTAATATAACCTATTTGCTTCTGCTATATTGCATGAATCTCTATGAACAGTCCTAATTACTATGTTCATTTGTTTTATCAGATTTCTAATTTTTTCTGGGGTTTATTGACTTTCTGCAGTCTATTTCTTTCATTGATCTTAATATTTCTGTCCATCTCTATTAAATCAAGCAGCTCTTCTCTTAGATCCTTTTCTTCTAAACTGAGGGAACATTTCTTGCTCTCCATTTCCTGCAGGCATTCTACAGAAAGTTCCAAAAAATCTTTCTGTGCCACATTCTCTTCAGTTTCATCCTGTGTCATCTGTTGCTCTTGAACTCACTGACCTATCACTCTACAACACTGACTATGTCAAAGTTGCCACTGTTTCCTACTCCTTACCTTGTAGTGCATCTCCAACTGAGCTTTTGCACTGGTTTCCTGTGGAACGCTCCAACGTATCTTTCTGCTTCACTGTTTTCGCCTTAATTTGGGGATCTATTACTCGATCCTGCTGTGATGTTAACAGAGTTAGATTTTCTACACTAAAGCCTTTACTTCCCAGGTAATCCATAACATCAGTTTCTATTTCTTTAACTTCTCCGTACTAATCCTCTTTTCTTTGTTTCCTCTTTGTTTTCTTATT
Organism: Protopterus annectens; assembly: GCF_019279795.1. Lineage (NCBI taxonomy): Eukaryota > Metazoa > Chordata > Ceratodontiformes > Protopteridae > Protopterus > Protopterus annectens. The sequence goes on from NC_056737.1 coordinate 933,507,916, forward strand.
TTTGTATTGTAACATTTTCCATATCTGGATTCATTTGTCTATATTTCTCTTTAAATATTATTGGTGCTGTTCTTTTTGTACTGATTAATTTTGCTTTCTCCTTTGCATAAATATTGCACCACATTACATCTCCTTTTCTTTCCCATGCCCATATTTATTCTTCAGATGTTTCCTGCTCCTCCTGTTTCTCCTTACTTGGGGGACTTATTGTTCCATTATGTTTTGATATAACCTGTGTTAAACTTTCTACACTAAATCCTTCACTTTGCAGGTATTCCATAACTTCAGCTTCTATTTTTTAACTTCTACTTTACTAATCTTCTGTTCTACATTCCTTCTTTGTGATCTTGCTTTTTTGTATTGTGAAGTTTTTCATATCTGAATGCTGCTTTTTTGTATTGATTAATTTGGCTTTCTTCTTTGCATAAATATCGCACCATATCAGATCTCTCTCTTTCTTTCCAATGTCCATATTTCTTTTTTATACCTTTCAAAAATTTCTAGATTTTGTTTTTTATATTTTCGCACTTCCTTAGTCACTTCTTTTTCCAAACAACCCAAGGTTTCTTAGTCTATATAATGTTTTTCATAAATCAGTTGTATTAATGAGCACAAATTTTTATTTGAAGCTTCTGGCAGTTTTTTTTGTGCAAGTATTTTT